>NW_027472067.1:0-249000 GCF_965638725.1 Aptenodytes patagonicus
GAAGCACCTGAGGCTGCAGTGCTTTTACAGTGAGAGAGAGAGAGGACTTGTAAAGAGAGATGCAAGGCTCCCACCCTCCCTGTGGCTACCCACAACCCAAATCAGGTACAGTCAGAGCAATCAAGAAGGGAATGGTTTTGCTTTGTCTTCCATTTACTTTAATTAGTTCTAACTAACACTAAGGCTTCCCTCCCACTGCAGGATTTTTCCTTTTTTTTTTTTTTTTTTTCTTTTGAGACATCTGTGTTAGCTTATGGTAAGATGCTACTTAGAAATGTCATACAGTCATGCCAGGGAACACACGAGGCTAAAAGAATGTTCATTTTATTTATGAACATCTGATTTGTGTTTATACACATTCTTGTAAACAAAGATAAAAACAGCCATGCAATTGTCCATGTTCCAGAAACACTTCTATTTCGGCTGTTGCAAGCCCCCCTGAAATGTCCATAACTTACAGCCATTTAAATTCTTCTGTGAAAATTGTGTTATTTTCCAGCACAAACGAAACATATGAAAGATGGTAAACAGCTTCTGAAGTGCTGCTGCTTTGTGTCTTGAAGATGAGTAATCCCGCAACATTACGTTGAGGCTGATCAGGTACTCCCCTTCTAGCTTCCCAACCTGGCAACTCCTCTTTACAGGATAGTATCAAAATATTCTCACCCTTTTAAGAGGAAGATGTTTTAACACTGTCTGTCTTTGGCTACTCCTCCTTCACTTTTTTCACAGGAGGTTCCACTCCAGGAGGTTTTTCACCATCGGTGACCACCTTCTCTTGGGAAGCTTTAGCTGGTTCTATTATGTTGTCTTTCTTAGGAGGAACAGCCACTTCTACTTTCCGCTTTGTCTTGTCATTTTTTGCTTTTGGCTCATCCTTCTCTTTTTTCTCCTCTTCAGACACCGGTTTGAAAGCAATAGAATCTCCTTCCATAGGCTCATCCCTCACAGGGGTGGCATCATCTCTGCTTGGGAGCATGAACAGAGAGACCGTTTTAACGTCTTCTGCTGTAACTGGCTCTCTTGGTTGTCTCGCACCTTCTAACAACTCAGCACTGGGAAATCCTTCATGCTCATCCCCTTTTCTTCTCTTCCGGTGTTTTTTATGTTTATTTCCTTTGTCATCTCCAAGTGGATTTTCCACCTTCTTCTCTTTTGATTTTGTAGGATCTTTGATGCCATGGCTCTCTCCTCTAGAAAGTTTTTCAGGGTAATTTCCAGCTGCATTACGATTTCGGTGGCTCTGCCCACCAGGATAATCCTTCCTACGTCCCTGAGCATATGGCAAATTCTCTGGTCTGGTCCCAGGTGGACCAAACCTACCCGGAGAAGAGTTCTCTGTTTACTGGAGGTTGAGGCTGAGCGCCAACAGCGTAGCCCTTGTAGAACTTCTGATACCATTCTCTATAGTGCTGTTCCCATTCTCTGTATCTGTCCTTTTCAAATGGATCTCTCAAGTCAACAGATCTGCCATAGTTAGCTTTCATAGCATACGGTGGAACTTCTGCGTGTCTGTTAAAATACTCCCTTTCTCCTTCCCCTTGAGGTGTAGTCCGTTTAGTGGGAGACTGGCCCCTACATACTGGAGACCTTGACCGTGAATGGTATCTTCTGTGTGGGGGTGACCTTGACCTTGAATGGCGATAACCACGTGACCTTGACCTAGAACGATAGTGTAGTAGGACTATTTAATTGACACTTCTAGCCAGATGTCCTAGCAAAAGTTTGCACGTACCTCTAGCTCTAACCAAGGATAGTGACCACATTTCAAGAAAAGTCATATCTAAAAGCTTCTGAACTCAGCCTCTAGTAATATGACTCAATGCCATTACTCTAGGAAAGATACTGACAGCATTACTGATAGAGAGCTCTTCAGACGCCTGACCAAGTGATTTTTGGGGGTAGAAATCATCAGCTACCCTGAGTTTTTTTCTTCACAAGTTTTTCTTTGATTAGTTTTAAAGAACCATTTCACATTATTCCGCATATGTTCATTAGCATCATTCCTCCTCTCAAAGTCCTTCACCAATTTAAGATTTCCTTACAAACAAGTCCGATCTTTTGATTCCTAAGACAAATTCAACAATCTCAGCAATGTCCTAGCGAATGCCACCAGTCTGCAGTCCAGGTTGAAATTTCTCTGTGTATCCATATGAGATGAACAACAGAAGAAAAGAAGACAATTTCTCTCGCATATCTCCTCTGAAGTGCTTTGAGGTAAGGTTTACAATCAGAATAGGGAGATGCAGAAAATCCAGCGACTACACCTGTTCAGTTTCTAGGCTCAGTCAACTGTCATCTCTGCCATATTTGAGCTAGTAACCTACATGTGAAACTCCCATCGCTGCTAATCCCTCGAATCACCCAATCCACCTAATGATAGGGAGGTGGAGTGGAACTCCTCCTGATTCTTCGAGACAATCTGCTTTTCCGTTATGGACACGTAAAGCAGTTGCCTGGAAAACGAATGCCTACGCTCTTTTTGAATCTTTTTATAGTCCACCAATTCCTTAGCAAAATCATTTGTAAACTCATCAAGTTTGGACTTTTTCTTTTCCCTGTTAAAATAAATTTGACCTTTATTACAATTACAGTTTGGCCTTTATTACAAAAAGACACCAAGAAACGAAACACGGCCAATATGAGAAAATGCATACTGCGTGCAAATGCAAAAGGTGAACAGAACATCCTATTTAAGCAAAACCAGTTTAGAATTCCGACAAGTTTTAGGGAAAGTTTTAGAATCATATTTGTCTTGCTTTAGTTTGGGATGCTTACCATCCGCAAGGAAAAAGTAGATTGGAAAAAACACTGTGTCGTTTTTGCTTATTTCAGATGCGCTTTAGTGTAACTGCAGTCCAATATGCTATCGAAATACAAAAATGAAAAACAACACAACTTCACTGAGACAGATACTTACTCCTCTTTAAGTCTCCGTTGTTCTCTGTAAAACTCCTTCCTAGATAAGGGAGGCCGATAGCATCCTGGCTTGTGTCAGAAATAGTGTGGCCAGCAGGAGTAGGGAAGTGATCGTGCCCCTGTACTCGGCACTGGTGAGGCCGCACCTCAAATACTGTGTTCAGTTTTGGGCCCCTCACTACAAGACAGACGTTGAGGTGCTGGAGCGCGTCCAAAGGAGAGCAACGAAGCTGCTGAAGGGTCTAGAGCACAAGTCTGATGAGGAGCGGCTGAGGAAACTGAGCTTGTTTAGCCTGGAGAAAAGGAGGCTGAGGGGAGACCTCATCGCTCTCTACAACCACCTGCAAGGAGATTGTAGCGAGGGGGGGTGTTGATCTCTTCTCCCAAGTAACAAGCCATAGGACAGGAGGAAACAGCCTCAAGTTGTGCCAGGGGAGGTTTAGATGGGATATTGGGAAAAATTTCTTCACCGAAAGGCTTGTCAAGCATTGGAACAGGCTGCCCAGGGGAGGGGTTGAGTCCCCATCCCTGGAGGTATTTAAAAGACCTGTAGACGTGGCGCTTAGGGACACAGTTTAGTGGTGGACTTGGCAGTTAGGTTAATGGTTGGACTCGATGATCGTAAAGGTCTTTTCCAACCTAAACGATTCTATGATTCTATAAAGGAGGTGCCTGTGTCATTGGGATGGTATTTGAATGAGCTGTTGGTACTGCTGTTGGTACCCAAGATGATGACCTGTTTGCAGGAGCTGGGGAATATCCTGGAAGGGGGACAGCGTACCCAGCAGATGGAGGCTGACCCGGTGGAAACTGAGGAGGAAACTGTGGTGGTGGTACCCCTGGTGGAAGAGGAAGTGCATGGGGTGGTGGAGGATACAAGGGAGGTGGAGGCCCAGGCACAAAGACTGGTGTTGATGCCGGTAGTGTTGGGGCCTGAGTCCTCTGGGCACATTCACTGTGTGGGCCTCCTTGACTTGAACTTCTAAAGAAACCCCAAAACACGTGTCACTCTTTGTTACACTCTGCCCTGATTTTAAAGAGGAAAGCGAATGAAGTGGGAGCACATTGGTGAGCACTTCTTGTTTCTCCATGCTTTCTGTTCATTTGAGACCATGCTCATTTCTTGATCCTCATACTTGCCTTCCACATCCTCACCCCCAACAGTTCCCTCAGTCTTCTCTCCTTATCCTCAGCTTTGCAGCTGTGGGTGGAGGCTGCCCATGCTTAAAAGAGACTCCCATCTCCCGTGTGCCAAGTGCCCACCGCTCCTCTGCCACTCCTTGATACTCGTAATACTGCACCCTTGTGGCCTTCAAAGTACTGCACAGATACTAACTGATCTTGTCTCGAACTCTTTAACTTCTTCCACATACACTTCCTATGTTGTTGCCTCTTGGTGATGTATTTGGCCTCTTCTTGTCCCTGGATTGTTCTTTTCTTGCTTACTGAATTTGAGATTTTAGACAATCTGTGAGACGGATCCTGGGTTTTGGTGTGATTTATCTTTAAGATTTTATAAACACAATGCACCCTTACAATCTATCTATAACAAATATATATCAAAAGGAAGGACTAACTTGACACTGCAATGATAGATAAAACAGACTCCTCTCTCTCCAACTGAGAGAAAGCGGCTTGGCTATTTGAGATGACAAAATTGAAGAAATTCAAAATTGTCATAAAATAACAGCGTTGACTTTTCCAACAATTTGCTCAATCAGTATCAACTCAGTTGTTTAAAAAAAAGAATGTTGGAGGCTGATTTCTATTGGGAAATCAATTTCTTCAGCCTGATTCAGCCAGTAATCAACAGGGTGGCTTTCCATCTGATCCTTTAATTATATTTAATTTTTGTATGTAATTATGGTTTCCTCAAAAAGGATTCATTTTTCAGAGTCCTCTTTTCAATCATGTACTGGAGTTTTATTTGAAATAATCTTGCTGCAAGCACGGATCCCCTTTGTTAAAGCCAATTCAAATTAAGCCATTTAAAAATTAATTACCACTTGTATTCTCCACGACTATCTGTGCATACTTACTTCTTTATAAATCAGCTGTTGTATAAGTTATGTGTTACGGCCTCATTTAACAGTTTACCAGCAGTAATATATTGAATTTCTGTAGAATACTTACAGCTCCCAGCCTGGTCTGCCACCTGCTGAGCGAATTGTACTGGCTCTCCTTGGGTGACCTTCTGGAGTGGGGAGAGGAAAAAGAAAAAAATCCCATTCGGTTTATCTGAAGATAATTTTTTTAAAGACATTCTAAAGTTCTAGTTACTTACCGGTTGTGGGTGTTGATTGTCCTGGGGGGCCCAGAAGACTTGGGAATGCTGGTTGCCTCAGTACAGGAACCTGACAGCCCTTGTGAAGAAATGCAAACAGTTGGGAAATAAGCTCTACTGAAATACAAGAATCACTGCATATGTTGAAATAAAACTGACCTTCTCTTCCACCAAACTGCTCATTGACAGAGAGGAAGATTTAGAAAGTCCAGGGGCCGTCACCAGAGCAGCAGGAGGGGTAACAGCCACGAGTGGTGGTGGAGATGGTGGTGGTGGCGGCTGCTGCTGCTGTTGCTGCTGAACCTGCTCATGCAGTCTTTTTGTGTAGCCAGTTCCATTTCTGAAGTTGTTCACAGCCTAGAGGTGTAAAAACATTTACGCAAAGGTCATATGAAACTTCAGTACCTATACGAATAAAAGCCTCCATAGAGTAAAACTACTTGTGTATTCCTGTAAATGCTATCCATCCTAAAATAAATCAAGCTATATGAACACATCACATCCAACACTGCTATTAATGACTGGTAGCTCTCTATTTCAAGTACTTCAGTGTTAACACTCAACTTGAAAGCGAGGCGACGTCCCCCTTGCTGGACCCCAAGGAGAAGCAGGGTGGGGTGGCAGTTGTCCTCCCCACCTGCCTACCAGAGAGTCCCGTGGAGGGTCCCTTGAAGGGTAGCCCAGAGGGTTCTCCGGAGAATCCCCTGAAGGGTCCTCTGGAGAGTCCTCTGCTGAGCCCCACGGCTGTCCCCTGGCATCATCCACCCCGCATGCCCCAACTGCTGGAGGAGGTGCTGTGGAGGCACCCAACCCCAGGTGGTTTTGACCCGCTTGCCGCAGCTGCCAGGCGTTGTGTCCTGCCGGGTGGTGCCCAGATCGGGAGAGGCAGGCGGCAAGCAGGCCAAGTGCCCTGCGCCAGCCAGCACTTCCAAGACGCAACGGATCTCCCCGCAGGACAACATCCCACCCAAGAAGAGGAAGAAGATGGTGGTGTGCCGGGTGGTAAAACGCTCGAAAACCCTGTGGGAGGGGAAGCCGGACGGGGATGTTAAACAAAAGCGTGACCTGAATTTGCCAGATTGTCTCTAAACAGTTGTAAGCTTCTGTAACAACAGAGAATGGATCTGAAAAGTAAATTTAGCCTTATTCGATTTAGCCTTGCTTAAGGAGATGTAAATGAATATTTTCTCCCCTTTCAGCTTTTTACGAACAGACTTTTCTTACAAGCAGTTTACGTAAAAGTCATCATGTTACCTGGCGTAGGAACTTGTTGGCAACTAAAGCGTCAGGAGAAACCTCTGTCTGATGACATGTTGGGCATGTGTGTTCCTCAGACTCCAGTAATGCTGTTCTAATACCTGTGTATAGTTAGAATCATCAAAAGAGTTTTTAGCCAAACAAAGGAAATTTTGGGGGTTCCAATCAATTATAAAAACACATATATGATTAATGGATGAATACAGTCTTGAATTGAGAGCATGAAGCTATAAGGGTTCAATGGTGTAAAAAATCTCTAGTATGCAGCAAATAACTCCAGTTTTGATATTTCAGTACTGTAACATTTGAAGAGGTAGAGTAGGCTGTGTCTTGATGTTTCGACTAGTCTTTTTTCCACTATCTAGCACAGTGAGAAGTCGCCAACCTCAAGGTTAGAGAATAAAACACATCTCAAAAAAGCATTGGTAGGTTTGAGTTCTGAAGGTTTTAACCAGCTCTCCAATGGAGAAGAACGTGGATTAAATGCCTAACTGTCCCTTTGTTGCAGACCACAGTAAGTCACCAGAGTTGGCTACATACTTTTGTATGAGAGAAAGGGCTGTGGGCAAACTAAATGCATTCGGTATCTAATACTGTCATCACCTGCACAATTACGCACTCTTCTCATACGCGTCCTTCCGCATGTAAAGAGGATTTAACTAGATATGTCAAAAGGGAAAAAAGCTTTCTGCCTTTTTTTTAATATACAAGAGTCCTTTCCCATTCAGGGTACACTTAAGTATTAAATAGAAGTGGTAACAAAGCAATTTCGTTATCTCCTATATCTGCTTCCAGAAGATGGGATGTGATGTTTTGAAGCAACAAACATGGGAGTAAAACACTTACATTCGTCACAATAACTGTTTCCACAGCAGGGAATAACAGCTGCATCAGTCGTTAGATCTTTACAAATGAGACATAACAACTCATCTGGAATAGGATCATCTGGGGAGGAGGAGGAGGAGGGCTTCTCTGGTAAAAAGGGAGGCTTTTCCTTCTTTCCTCTAGCGTAAGCCTCCCTGGAGGGGGGTGGGGAAGGGAAAAGAAAAAAGTTAAAGAAGGGTCAAGGAAAACTTTTTCAAGCTTTGGCTTTTACCAAAGGAAGATAATAGTGGTATTCTTCTCACTCCACATTAGCCTTCCAAAACGTAGGCATTTACCTTAAAGTACTTTTCTATAGCCACAACGCTAGAAGAGGGAGGGGGAACAATTTTCCTTCTGCAGAACTCTCCCATTCATTGGATCAACTAAGAAATTAGCTCAGACTAGAAAAATAATTTTTTGACAGCTAGAAATCAGGTGAAATGAATCCCACCTCTCCTTTGCCCAAGGGTAAATTGCAGGCTCAAGATCAAGTTAGTCTCCGAGTGATTACATTTTATAAATGGAAGAAGTCTACGTTACAGCTTCTACGAACGGAGATCCATGACAGAAAAACAGAAGTGCTACCAAGTGCATTTTAAAACAGCCACTCTTGTCGGCACACAGTAGTATTTTCTTAGTTTATAGCAACAGGAAGACTTCAGTCTGTTTCACACATGGGATCTGATAAAAGTCTGAGGGAGAGGAAATCTCAGTCCAACAGCTGTTTGTTAAATTTTGCAAGAAGCCTTTGAAACATGAAACGGAAGCAAAACAAGCTTTCAAAGAGAACGACTCCACTGTACACACTGCTGAAATGTTTTGCAGAAATACAGATTCTTAGCATGCCACAAGTTTAACCAACTTCCAGGGGCATGAACAGTAGGACCACCCTATTGTAATATCAGAAAGTATCACAGATTTTAAGGTTAAGATACAATGACAATGCTTCCTCCCTGTTATTGCAGGCGCTGGCCAACTTGGTTGCATTGCCACCCGGACATTTACGCATGGTTTCTCTCGTTCACTTTTTGGTCAGTCCACTTAATTCCATACTTATGCATTAATAGTTGGTATCGCATATTTTCCAGAGTTTGTCAGCATAGCACCCTTTGTATTGGGATCGTTCACCTCCACCATGAAACTCCTCGGAATTCCTGTGCTCTTCTTAATTCTGGGAACAGACTCAAAATTTTTGTCCTGTTACAAAAAGAAATGCAGACATATCTCATCTTAAGTCCTCACACACTTAAAATGACATTTCAATGGTTATTTTAAGCAGCAAAAGCCTTTAATCCTCTCCTTTGACCTAGTGTAAGGGTTGCTCGACTGAAATACTTATTTTCCTGCATGAATATAGCCAGGATGTTCCAAAGGCTTGAGCAGTGTTTTGAGCTCAGTCGACATTCTTTGGCTTAACTTCAGGTTCCTTAAGGGTGAACTATCCCCCAGCTCACCATCCGCTCAGAGAAGAGACACAAGCCCGCTCCTCCTCCACAGCGCAGTTCAGAGCGAGAGCCTCATCCGGTGCTCTGAACTAGTCACTGGGGAAACGTGTATTCACCATCTGTGCGTGACGGTTGAATTCATACCTCATGCGTCTACATTCAGTGACCAACGTTAAATGGCATGAACGCTCAACCAGAGGCTTGTGTAATTAAAATACGCAAATATTCAATAGATGAACATCTTGTTTTTATAGGAAATACTAAAAACTGTGAACTGTCATTAAAAAGAGTTAAAACCAGAAAAAAATCCAGTGATACTGAAATATATAAAAACAGGCCTGAAAGTTCACAAAGAAAGATCTATGGACATGTTTCATGTCTATGACCTAGAAAAAAGAAAATTTTACATTCAAAATGCCAGGTTTCCCTTGAATTTTGAAGGACTTTGCAACGTTGCCACATAACTGCTGTATTTCACCCCAAGAGAAAGAATTCTTAATATGAGTATTCCTGTATTCGTGAAGTAACTGCCAAGGTAAAAAAACTAAAAATGAAGTAACACCAGAAGCCCCCCACAATCTTACCCCCTTTGTTGGGCAGTTCTTTATATAGTGGCCAGGTTTTCCGCAATGAAAGCAAGTATATGATGGTGGAGGTGGACCCAAGGGTTTCTTCAGGTAACTAAAAGGTTTTTGGGAATAAAAGAAAAAGGTATGCGTGTGTCTCTCTTGTTAGAACAAACATCTCTACCAGTTTTCCACAATCTTCAAAGACCAGGTTTGACATCATCAACGCTTACTTGACTGGATCGTATTCACGGCAAGACTGGATCATCACAGCTTTTATTTTATCTTCGTTGGAAGCATTGGCTTCGGCCAGATTGGCAGTCTGTGTGACAGGTAAGTATTTGACACACACGTCAGAAACACAGGTAAGCCCACACAGCCCCAGACACCACCACTCGCCCCGTCCTGTAAAGAGCAGCACAACGCTGGCTGAGGTTGCATGAACACAGCTGCTTATATACAGTAGAGCTGTCCTGAAGATGTTCTGGGGGGTCCTTACGCCGTTACGTGGTGTTTAGGTGCCTGTAGCCTACTCGAAAAGAGCATTCTCGGGCACTCGCAGCCTCGGCCTCTGTTTGTACCTTGCATCAAGACTTGTGTAACCAATCCAGTTTTCTCCCAAGTGGACTGAAGCTATGTGTAGAACAAATTAAGCTATCCAGTGTTTTTAGACTGATTTTTAACCTCCAGACTATTTGAAGGAGAAGATATCCACTGCACGTTTAATTGAGAAAGATGTATGCAAGTACCATTATTTACATTTTGCAGCATTAAAAGGATACACAACTTAGGAGTCAGGGAAGTTGTTGCTGCTTGCTGAAATTCAGCTTCAGACACAGAAGCATTAAAAGGAATCAAGCTTTTTATAATTCCCCAGCAAGACAAAAGATTCTTTTCAGTAGAAATTTGACCACCATGTGCTGTAGGCAGTCCAGACGGCATGTTCCTCCCCTACGAACTCCTTCATATTAAGTGATTTAATGACAGTAAGCAAAACCTGCAGGTTTTTTCCAGTTGACCATGTCCTTTTAATGCACAAATTGTAATATAAACCTTATGCAGAGCTAGGTCTTCAAATTATTGAAGCCAGCTGATTTCTTTTAAGTAGTATTTTTTCACACGTTTTGATCACACACTAGTCCAGATACCAGCAGGTATCGAGGGAGTGACTGTAAATTATTTGGACCTTCAAGCACCTCTCATTCAGATCAACCATGCATGTTTTTGGTTTTAGATGCATTCATTCACAAAAGTAACCCACTAGTGTCAACATTTTATTAAATGGTTGTTTCATAGACACTATGAACTCATTTCCATTAACATTTACAGAAAACTTTACAGATACTTGACTAATTTGCTTGAACCCAAACAGTTTACAAAACACATCCAAACCCCTCAAAACATTACTAGGAATAGACCAAAATTCATACGTGGCATTTAATGCAGAGTCATAATAAAACAGAAAACTTTTTACAACACATTGCCTCCATGCTAGGCCAGTCTGCACTGAAGAAGTTAGAGTAAGTAACAGTTAGACTTGATCTAATGTTTGTAAATGTTTGGAAACGGCATGGACGTCGTGTCAGATTTGTCGATATTTGTTAACGTCGGTGCAACAGGTGGTATGAATCAATGCACAGACACCTCCTTGTTGCAGGGTAAGCATAGCAAGTACTAGATGATTTTGTCCTACTATCAAAGGTAAAGAAGAATTTTCCTGTTGCAAGGCTAAAGTGGCATCTACTGTGTGACTGTCTGTGGCTTCCATGGTAGCGGATGGATTTTTAAGAGCTCTTTCTAGTTCGTTTACCCTGAGTCTGGGAACCAAGGTTCTGATTGAACGTCTCCATCCAGAATCACGGAGGGTTCCTCATACACTGGGGTGAAGAGATGGAGGGTCAGATCTACGTATGTGGCAGGGGCTGCGTTAACCCCCCCGCCTCCCACTGCACGAATAACTGCAGGCAGAGGCACTGTGAAATGAACATCAAACCTTTAATGAGTTAAGAAAGAAATAGAGCTATGGGAGAGGGCTGGGGCTGGAGTGGGCGGGTGCAGGTCGCATGTTGCAGGGATCCGTGCTCCACACCTTCTCTGTCAACCTATCAACAGCAGTCAGGGGGGCATGGGACACTTTGTCCCCCAACGTCCCTCAGGGTTCTGGCTTGCTTGGTGGGCACATTGTTGCCATCGGATGCCCTCCGCTTGCTGCTGCCCGCTTGCTGCCTGCTGCTGCCCGCTGCCGCACCATCCCCGTCCGGCTTCCCCTCCCACAGGGTTTTTGAGTGTTTTACCACCCGGCACACCACCATCTTCTTCCTCTTCTTGGGTGGGATGTTGTCCCGCGGGGAGATCCGTTGCGTCTTGGAAGTGCTGGCTGGCGCAGGGCGCTTGGCCTGCTTGCCACCCACCTCTCCCGATCTGGGCACCACCCGGCAGGACACAACGCCTGGCAGCTGTGGCAAGCGGGTCAAAACCACCCGGGGCTGCCTCCACAGCACCTCCTCCAGCAGTTGGGGCATGCGGGGTGGATGATGCCGGGGGACAGCCGTGGGGCTCAGCAGAGGACTCTCCAGAGGACCCTTCAGGGGATTCTCCGGAGAACCCTCTGGGCTACCCTTCAAGGGACTCTCCATGGGACTCTCTGGTAGGCAGGTGGGGAGGACCACTGCCACCCCACCCTGCTTCCCCTTGGGGTCCAGCAAGGGGGATGTCGCCACCCCTGAGAAGGGGTCAGCGTCCCCCAGCATCACCGCCACCATGCGGTCCTTGGGGCAGTTGTCCTCCACCCCGTACTCTGAGAAGTCGGGGGGCTGGTTGAGGAAGGCGGTGCTGGTGAGACTGTTGGAGATGTCGAGGACATGGGGGATGGTGTCCTCGCCGTCCCCCAGCCCCGCCACTGACACTTGCTCCTTGGGGCAGCCACCCTCTGCCACATACTCAGAGAGCTTGTTGAGGAAGGCGGTCAAGGTGGAGATGTTGGGGTCATCAGGGATGGTGTCCTCACTGTCCCCTGGCACCGTTGCTGCTGCTTGGTCCTTGGGGCAGCCACCCTCTGCCCTGTATTCCAAGAGGTCAGGGAACTTGTTGAGGTAGGTGGTCAAGTAGGAGACATTGGGGACATCGGGGACAGTGTCCTCGCTGTCCCCCAGCCCCACTGCTGCCGCTTGCTCCTTGGGGCAGCTACCCTCCACCACGTACTCTGAGAAGCCAGGGAGCTTGTTGAGGAGGGTGGTCAAGCGCGGGCTGTTGGGAACTTTGGGAACATCGGGGATGGTGTCCTGGCCATCCATGGTGTCGAGCCAGGCAAGCATATCGGTGATGTCCATGGTGAACGACTGATCATCCTGAAACTGCAGGTTGTCCCCTGCCAGCTCAGGAAAGGCCTCGGCGAAGGCATCTGGCCCCAGCTCGGGCAGGTCCAGGGGCTTCTCTGGGATGGTCACCCCTGCTGAAAAAGCAATCAAAACCAGCCCAACCCCGGGGCGATGCAAGCTTTCCTCAGCTTGGCCGCCCGCCTGCAGGTTCTGCCACCCCCCAAACCTCACCTTTGGGCTTTGTCTTGGTTCTGCCGGTTGGCAGAGCCGGGCCGGGCCGGTGGGGGCTGGTGGCGAGGACGCTGTCCTCGATGACCACCACGTCATTGTCAGAGGCCTCCAATGGCTTCTGGGTGCTGCCCGGCAGGGTGTGGACCTCAGGGAGGCCCTGCACCCAGTACAGGGGCTCCCCATGGACCACGGCCCACGGCCCCAGCCCCATCGGCTGGTGGGGCACCAGTGTCCCTGTCACCACCTGCTGTCCCCAGCCATAGGCAGGGGGACAGGGAGCAGGCACGCAGGGGAGCTGCACCCCGCCGGGGAGCTGCACCACCTGCCCCGGGGCCCCCAGGGGCCCTGGCACCCCCTGCCAGATGGTGGCCTGTGCTGGCTGGTAGGTGACGGTGTGGACCTGGGCAGGCTCAGAGGACACCAGCAGCCCTGAGACAGGGGGCAGCACACCGGCAGTGACCGGTGGCGGCATGGCCAGGGTGGTGAAGCTCACGCTGGGGACCTCCGATGCCATCGGCAGCTGGAGAGGAAACCTCTCTGTTGGGGGAAGCTAAGAGGGCTGATGGGGTGAGATGTTGGTGGGCAGAGCTGGTTAGGGGGTGTTGTGGTTTAACCTGGCAGGCAGCTAAACACCACACAGCCCTTCGCTCACTCCCCCCCCCCCCAGTGGGATGGGGGAGAGAATCGGGAACGACACCAGTCCCAAGGCCTCTCTCAACACTCCAAACCTCGCGAACTCGCTCAGCTGGAGTGCAGGCACGAGCCAGCTGGGTGAGACTCCGCGCCCAAATATAAGCAGCAAGGGACGCCTGGTCACAATCCATTGCTCGGGATGTCACAGTCCATCGCTAGGTGACATCACAGTCCATCGCTTGGAGACATCTTAGTCCATCCTTCGGTGACAACAGAACCCATCGCTCAGGGACGTGGTGACATCAGAACCCATCGCTTGGTGACATCACTGTCCGTTGCTCAGGGACGTCACAACAGGCCATCCTCACCCACGGCGCTCACCCTGGCAGCGCTGTGGCCCCAGCACACGTGTCTGGGTTACGGCAGCACCATTGCCCACTCCATCCCCCCATCTCGTGTCTTGTTCAGAGGAAATACAGAATGGCAGTGTCACTCTCTTCTTCTATGATCTGCCTGCTGATGGCGTCGGAGGTGCCCAGCGTGAGCTTCACCACCCTGGCCATACCGCCACCAGTCATTGCCTGTGTGCTGCCCCCTGTCTCGGGGCTGCTGGTGTCCTCTGAGCCTGCCCAGGTCCACACTGCCACCTACCAGCCAGCACAGGCCACCATCTGGCAGCGGGTGCCAGGGCCTCTGGGGGCCCCGGGGCAGGTGGTGCAGCTCCCACCCGTGGTGCAGATCCCCCGCGGGGTACTGCTCCCCACCATGGTGCAGCTCCCCTGTGTGCCTGCTCTCTGTCCCCGCTATGGCTGGGGACAGCAGGTGGTGATGGGGATGGTGGTGCCCCACCAGCCGATGGGGTTGGGGCCCTGGGCTGTGGTCCAGGGGGAGACCCTGTACCCCACGGGCTCCCACCCGCTGCATGTCCCTGCCCACCCCGCCTCCTGCCACCCCACCCCCTGCAGCTCAGCATTGGGTGCAAGGGCCTCCCTGTGCTCCACACCGTGCCCAGCAGCACCCAGAAGCCATTGGAGGCCTCAAACAAGGATGGGGTGGCCACTGAGGACAGTGTCCCTGCTGCCAGTCCCCACCAGACCACCCTGGCTCCACCAACCGGCAGAACCACGACAAAGCCCGAACGTGAGATTTGGGGGGTGGCAGAACCCGCAGGTGGGCGGCCAAGCTGAGGAAAGCTTGCATCAGCCCGGGGTCGGGTTGGCTTTGTTTGCTTTTTCAGCAGCGGTCACTACCCCGGCAGCCCCAGGGAAGCCCGTGGACCTGCCCGAGCAGGGGCCAGCCACCTTCGCTGAGACCTTTCCTGAGCAGGCAGAGGACACCACCATCAACCAGATGCTCACCTGGCTTGACACCATGGACAGTGAGGACACTGTCCCCGATGTCCCCGACAGCCCCACCTTGACTGTGTTCCTCCATGAGCTCCCCGACCTCTCTGAGTACGTGGCAGAGGGCGGCTGCTCCAAGGAGCAAGCGGTGATGGCGGGGCTGTGGGACAGCGAGGACACTGTCCCTGATGTGCCCGACTTGACTGCTTTCCTCAATGAACTCCCCGACCTCTCCGAGTATATGGCGGAGCGCGGCTGCCCCAAGGAGCGAGCGGTGGCAGTGGGGTTGGGGGACAACGAGGACACTGTCCCCGATGTCCCCGATGCCCCCAACCTGACGACCTGTCTCAACAAGCTCCCCTACTCCCTGGGGCCCGAATTAGGGACGTCACCACAAGACTGAAGAACCTAGTTCAAACTTCCGACTACTATCCATTTCTGCTCCTTCACGTAGGTACGAATGATGTCACTACAAAAAGTCTGAGGTCAATCAAAAGAGACTTCAGAGCCCTGGGAAGAAGTCTAAAAAATTCGGGAGCACAGGTACTATTTTCCTCAGTCCTCCCAGTAATGGGAGGAGACTCTGGAAGAAACAGGTGAGCCCAGGATGTCAATACCTGGCTCCAGGACTGGTGCCTCCACCAAAACTTGGGGGTTTTAAACCATGGAAGAGCCTTCGAAAGACAAGGTCTGTTGGGGCCTGACAGGATCCACCTGTCCTGATCGGGAAAAGGGGTCTTTGGGCATAAGCTGATGGGGCTGATGGAGAGAGTTTTAAAATAGAATTAATGGGGGAAGGGGATGCCCACAGGACTGCAGTAGGTAAGCCAAGGGTTGGCGTGGCATCACCTGAGGGTGGCAGTGCTGGTGGGATCAGTTACACTGCTCCTGGGAGCACAGAGGGCGCAGGAGCCTATCTGAAATGCTTGTACACCAATGCAGGCAGTATGAGAAACAAGCAGGATGAACTGGAAGCCTTGGTCCGTTCCCAGAGCTATGGTATCATTGGTATTAGTGAGACTTGGTGGAATGAGTTCCACGCCTGGAGTGCTGTGATTGAGGGCTACAGGCTGTTCAGGAGGTGTAGGCAGGGCAGGCGAGGTGGAGGTGTTGCACTGTACGTAAGGGAGAGGTTTGCTTGCACAGTCCTTACAGTTAGTGATGATGTGGTTGAGAGCCTCTGGGTGAGGATTAGGGGGATGGAAAACAAAGGAGATGTCATAGTGGGTGTCTATTACTCATCACCCAGCCAGGATGTTAGCACTGATGAGTTATTCTACAGGCAATTAGGAGACATTTCTGGATGGGTAGCCCCTGTCCTTATGGGAGATTTCAACTTCCCAGACATCAACTGGGCATATCGTACTGCTGTGAGAAGCAGGTCTTGGAAATTCTTGAAGTTTGTAGGAGATAACTTCTTGTCACAGGTACTCAGTGGGCCAACTAGGAAAGATGCTCTCCTAGACTTGCTATTCGTGAATAGAGAAGGACTTGTGGGGGATGTGATGGTAGGTGGCTGTCTTGGCCACAGTGATCACAAAATGGTTGAGTTCAAGCTTGTCAGTGTAATGAGAGAAAAGGACAGCAGAGTTGCCACCTTGGACTTCAGGAGAGCAAACTTTAAGCTATTCAGCAGAGTACCCTGGGAATCTGCTTCTGAGGGCTTAGGAGTCCATGAGTGCTGGTCAGTCTTTAAGAAGCACCTTTGAGAAGCACAGGAGCAGGCAATTCCACTGTGTCATAAGCCAAGCAAGCAGGGCAGAAGACCAGCTTGGCTGAACAGGGAACTCCTCACGGAGCTCAAGAGGAAAAAGGAATTGTACCATCTCTGGAAGCAAGGTCAGGCTTCGCAGGAAGATTACAGAGCCGTGGTTCACACATACAGGGAGAAGACACGAATGGCCAAAGCTCAATTAGAGTTGAAACTGGCCGGTATTGTTTCAGATAACAAGAAGGGATTTTTAAAGTATGTTAATGGCAAGAGGCGGTCTAAAGAAAACATTGGAGCAATACTTGTTGAAGATGGTCATCCGACTAATAGGGATGAAGAAGCAGTGGAGGCGTTCAATGCTTTTTTTGCCTCAGTGTTTAATAATATTGATAGACCTTGGGCTGCCCGGTCCCCTGAGTTGGAGGACCACGAGTGTGGGAACAGTGACTTTCCTTTTGTGGCCACTGCAATTGTCAGGGACCAGCTGTATCAGCTGAACGTTCACAAATCCATGGGGCCTGACGGGATTCATCCCAGAGTTCTGAAGGAGCTAGCAGATGTTACAGTAGGACCCCTCTCTATCATCTACCAAAGGTCTTGGGAGTCTGGGGAGGTCCCTGCTGACTGGAAGCCGGCCAATGTTATTCCACTCTACAGAAAGGGCGTAAGGGAAGACCCAGGGAACTACAGACCTGTTAGTCTAATCTCAGTTCCTGGAATAATTATGGAGAAGATTATACTGGATGCTATTGAAAGGCATTTAAAGGACAAAGCAATCATCAGGCAGAGTCAACATGGGTTCACAAAAGAAAGTCCTGTTTAACCAATTTGATATCCTTCTACGATAAGGCCACCCGCCTTGTGGATGAAGGGAAGGTGATGGACATAGTTTTTCTGGATTTTGGTAAGGCTTTTGATGCTGTCCCTCACAGCATCCTTCTGGAGAAGTTGTCCAACTGTGGGATGAGCAGGTTCACAGTGCGCTGGGTGAAGAACTGGCTGGAGGGCAGGGCTCCAAGGGCTGCAGTGAATGGGGCTACATCTGGGTGGCGACCGGTCACCAGCGGTGTTCCTCAGGGCTCAACCCTAGGGCCAGTGCTGTTCACTATTTTGATCAATGATCTGGATGCAGGAGTTGAATGCACCATTAGCAAGCTTGCTGACGATACCAAACTGGGAGGTGCTGTTGACTCTCTTGAGGGACAAGAGGCCTTGCAGCAGGATCTAGATAAATGGGAGCACTGGGCAATCATCAACGGCATGAAATTGAACAAGTCCAAATGCCAGATTCTGCACCTGGGACGGAATAACGCCGGGCACAAGTCTAACCTGGGAGAGGAGTGGCTGGAGAGCAGTCCTGCAGAAAGGAATCTCAGCGTGCTGGTCGACAGCAGGCTCAATAGGAGCCAGCAGTGTGCCCAGGCAGCCAAGAGGGCAAACTGCATCCTGGGGGGCATCAAACACAGCAAAACCAGCTGGTCAAGAGAGGGGATTGTCCCGCTGTATTCAGTGTTGGTGCGGCCTCACCTGGAGTTCTGTGTGCGGTTCTGGGCCCCACCATTTAAGAAGGACATTCAGGTCCTCGAATGTGTCCAGAGGAGGGCAACAAAGCTGGTGAAAGGGCTGGAAGGCATGTCCTCTGAGGAGTGGCTGAGGACTCTGCGTTTGTCTCATTTGGAGAGAAGGAGGCTGAGGGGTGACCTCACTGCTCTCTACAGCTTCCTGAGGAGGGGACGTGGAGAGGGAGGTGCTGATCTCTTCTCCCTGGGATCCAGGGACGGGATGCCTGGGAAGGGGTCAAAGCTGCGCCAGGGGTGGTTCAGACTTGACATGAGGAAGCATATCTTTACCAAGAGGGTGTTCAAACCCTGCAGCAGGCTTCCTGGACAGGTGGTCGATGCCCCATGACTGTCAGCGTTTAAGAGGCATTTGGACAATGTCCTTAATAACATGCTCTAGCTTTTGGTCAGCCCTAAAGTTTGTGTTCTGGGATTCTTCTTTTCTTTCATTTTCCTCCTTCTCTCAAGCAGAATAACTCTCTGTGGGCCCCGAGAGCTGCGGGCGGTGGTGGTGCAGCTGCTCCAGGGGACGGGAGTTTTGGGGCAAGGACAATGCTCGGGGCAAGACGCTGAGCAGCAGCGGCACAGGGAGCCGTGCCGTGCCGTGCTGACGCAAACAGGACTGTGCCTGCCTGGGGTCCAGACCAGCTCCCACCACCCCAGCGGCATCGCTGGGACTGCCCTAAGGTGGGGCTCAGCCCCTCCCGACCTCCGGCGCTGGGGGATTGCCCCGACGGGGACCTCACCCTGCACCTTCTGCAAGCCAGACCCAGAAAGGTGAGGCCGCTTCCTGAAGACACCGTTGGCTGCATCGGCCCCAAGTTGTGGAGCTTGGGTGGGAAATGGTCAATAAAGAGAGATGAGGTTTCCAGGCACTTTCTGCGCAGTGCAACGACTTTATTTTCAATTTTATTTCCCCCCGTCGGGGTCTTGCAGCTGCCCAGGGTGCAGCCAGACAAGGGGAGCAGGGTCCCTGCCTGGCCTGCAGCTCCCACCCTTGGCATTATTGGGGTGATCTGGGGTTATTTTACTGTGCCAGTGAGGCAAAGCCAGGCTCTGGAGCTGAGCGCAGTGGGACCCGAGGAAGGGCGTGATTGTCTTGAGGCTTTTAAGGGCTTTGCACCGAGCCCTGTCCTCGCTGGAGGGGATGCTGGTTGTGTTCCAGATGAAGGCATTGCAGCCCTTGTGGTGTGTGTCCGTCCTGCCTCTGGCCCCCCAGGTCTGTCCTTGTCCCAGGGCCTCAGTGCTGCTTTCTGTGTGGGGCTGTCCCCGTGAGTCCTACAGGGCCCCATCTGTCCTGGCTCCACCGCCAAAGGGCTGCTTCCCCTGGGGAAGGGGACAGGGGAATCACCCCCCACCATTGCCTGCCCCGCTGGCGGTGACACAGCCCTGGGGGCAGCTCGGTGCCCTTCAGGGTTTGCCAGCTCTGATCTGGGGCTCAGCGGGGCTTTTGCACCCCTTGGGTGCTGTTTCCCAGTGCCCCCTGGCTGGAGCCACTGCTCTCCCCTGATGGTTGTAGGGTGTGAGGTGTCACGGTTGGCCCTGGGGGATCCCAGGGGCTGCCCAGGCCAGGGGGGTACCACAGCCCCCGTGGCCCCACAGGGCAGAACCTGGCAGAGAAGCGGCGCTGTGGCCAAGCGTGCTGGTGGCTGGTGGAGGTGGGTTGGTGCTCGTCCACTGGATGCAGAAGACCTGGGAGTCGAAGAAGCAGCCGCATGGAGCCATCTGCAGACCTGCGTGGGTGACTGGGAGTGTGCTGTGCCGGGGAGACCCTCCAGGGGCACCTGCCGAGCTGGCCCTGATTGCTGACGTCCCCCGGATCTGTGCTAGGTACATGGGGACCTTGTGGCTGGGGCACTTCCCACGGTGTGAGCTGCTGTGCCAGTGGGACAGGGTTGCAGACTGGGGAGAAGACTCGCTCATAGGAGGTGAAATGGGACAGATGGCCATATCTGCTGGGGGTGCCATACCTGCTGGGGGTGCCTGGGGTGCCCAGGCTGCAGGGAAGGGCTGCTCCTGCCCATGCAGCCAGCACAGCTTGGCTGAGCCTGAAAGAGAGCCGGGCGCAATCGCTGGTGGTCACCTCCACTCCTTCCCCCAGGAGTGTCCCTGGGCTGCAGGGGTCAGGGTCAGTCCCTGCCTTGGTTTCGGGACGGACAAAAGGCTGAAGCAGCCGGGGCACCGGGGGAGCCCAGGGGCCATGCGGTGGGAGCTGCAGGGCTGGCAGCACCACGTCCGTTCTGTCTGTTGGCTGCTAAGGACTCTCTGGGGTTGCCGGCTCTGACCTTCTGTTTGGGCAACTCCCAGGAGGCAATGTGGGGGCTCCCCGTGTTCCACCCCACCCCCAACAGCCTCCCCAGCTCCTCATGGGGATGGAAAAGGTTAACAAAAGAGGAACAATCAGTGGCTCAATGCCCAAGTGGAAACCAGCAAGGAGCAGTGTCCCTCAAGGGTCCATACTGGGACCGATACAGTTTAATATCGATGGCGTGGATAGTAGGATCGAGTGCACCCTCAGCCAGGTTGCAGGTGACATCAGGCTGAGTGGTCTGTCGATACGCTTGAGGGAAGGGATGCCATCCAGAGGGACCTGCTTGCTTTTCTCCAAAACAGAGGCCTTTCACATCCCAGAGAGGGGAAAGAAACACCCAAACCAAAAAAAAACCCAACCTTTCTTGTAAGAAAGATCCAAAATGGAGCAGGAGGTAGAGAGCATAACAGACCTTTCAGGAGGAGTTGTTTCAGGGAGAGTTTTCTGCTCACAAAGCCCCAGAGACCCTGGGAAGAAAACTGATCATGACTACAGCCTCTGAAGACCATTTTCCCCTCCTCTGTTCTTACTCAGGGTTTACACCCAAGGCTTGAACGTCCAGGTTCTGCAGCTGCTGTACACCCTTGCACAGATCCAACACAGCCTGACCCACATCACTCCCCCCCAGGGCGCTAATTGCCTGCGAGCAATTTAGTGAGCGTGGACTGACACTCCCAGACTCCAGCAGCCACCTGGATACGTACGATCATTTCACCAGACCTGAAAAAATGGAGGATGCCTGGAGTTTCACACTAGATGCCAAACCTGGGAAATTCCTCTAGCACGACAATAACTAACAAGCACAAATGGCCTTGGTTGTGAGAGCCACAGCATGATCCTCGTGCCAAGCTGCCCTTCTATACTGGCACTACAGCTTCTGGTCTGTCCAGCATCTGCATGAACATGTGCAGCATCTACCTACAGAGATGACTGTGTCAATGTAAGAGGCAACTCCTGTTCACAACGCTTGTGCATTGTGAATAAAACAATAATAAAACAATTACTGGGCACTGTAAAGGCTGATGCAAAAGGTTGCATTCAGGCTTTACCTACAAGACACAGGCCTGATACTGCCGCAGTTCAGGCCAACATTTAAACAGCCAAAACTCAGAACAGTTAGGCTGACCCTTACTTAGATATTTATTTTCTTTGTCTTCCTCAGACATGTCACTAAGCACATTCCCTCCTACCCACCGTCTTTCCTCCCAGCCTCACAGCTCGCTGAAAAATTGAAAAAGATTCGCAAAAAATGTAATTTGTGTGTCTCTGACACAAATACTTCCCGAGCTCCTTCCCTGCTTTCGTACCGAGCAACAAATGGACCACGATTCCTGCCGGTTTGTTTGCCGCTGACAGGAGCCAGGAACCCCCGTCGGTGTTGTTTCAGCAGAGAGGATTCCCCGTGCAGCTTCCCCGGTGCGTGCAGGGTCCCCACCCTAGACTGTCCCCACCCCACCCTCCTTCCACCCTCGCCTGCGTGCTCCCACCCTCCCCACTCCCCTCCCAACTGGACCAGCTCCCTGCACCAGCTCCCTGCCTCTCTGCGGGGCGCTCGCAGTTCCCAGGAACACAAGCAGCCCCATCTGCCTGGTCCTGCCTCTCCCCCCGTCCTGCCGGAACATGCATTTCTGCAGCAGCACCGCGAGCTGCAGGAGGTAACACACAGGTTAGGGGTAACGCTGGCTACCAAAACTACACCGCTGCTTGGGCCAGGTGAGTTTTAACCCCAATTAGAAGTCAAAGCTCCCCAGCCCCATACAGCAGCACAGCACGCACTGGAGCAAGCCAGCGGCACACGGAGAAGGTCTGTGAAGCAGCAGCGTTCACTGAACAGCGGCCAGGGAAAGGCTGTCATGAAACCACAGCGTCAGCTGCTCCTGGAGAAGGACCAGCAAAGGGATCTACCTCGAGGTGCAGGAAAAGCAGCAGCCAAATCCGTCAGAAATGTCCTTGTTCTAATGAAAGAAACACATTTCTGTCAAAGTAACGCCTCATATTTATCTTGGATAATTTCCTGTAGTCAAAAAGTTTCTTAAGCCTCAGTAGACTTTTAAGAAGGTACTGCTAAAGATTGCAAAAACAATGAAAAGAATTTAAAGCAGGTCCTTTCATCCTCACAAGATGCATATCATTGAAGTATTTCTCATATTAAATTCTCTTCTCAACTCTAAAGGGTCCTCATTTTCTCTGCTCCTGTGACGGTGTGCTCCCCGCCCAACCTGACCTTTCTCTCCTGTAACCCTGCTCAAGCGGTAACTACCAGGGGCGGCCGTTATGGATGCTGGTCGTGATAGCTGCGTCCATTCAAAGTGGATTCAAGAGCCAGATAACAACACAATAGCCAAGGGCTATTGTGAGAAATATGCCCACCTAACCACAATTATCGGTATGCAAATATGACTATGAGTCAATCATCCTACCCCTAAAAATAGTGAGCAGCCCAGGAGCCCTTTGAGTTCTCCTGCACGGCAGCGGGCTGCATGCCAGGATCTCCCCTTGACGGGACGCCTCTCAAGGTTACTCCTCGAGGTTGAGAGATTCCTTGCCGCGACAGATACTTGGTAAGTGAATAATAGCATGCTAAACTTTCAAATCTTAGCTAAGTGGTATAAAGGATTGATTGCGCATATATAATCCTTTAGACATAAACCGTTGACCAAGTCTGGGACTAGGATTGGATCCAGCCGTACCTAGCCTTCTCTCTGGGAAGGAGTCTAGAAAGCAAGGGGTCCTTTCTGAACTGCATGGCTCAACGGGAGGGTCTCCCTGACAGTTTTGTCTGACCCTGTCCTCTATGCAGCAAAGACTCAAGTGTACCTTGCCATCGAATCTTGCTAAATCACTGTTGCATTTACCATTGAACTTTGTTAACTCACACTTTATACCAATAAAATTGTACTGTTGCTTCTCTCTTAGGAGTGAAGTGCAGTCTCACTCCATCCACGACAGCTCCCAAGGAAAAATCCAGAGCTATTTATGGGTGTTCAGGGAAAGGAACACGTAGTTCAGTGCTCAGAGCTATGAATGGAGAATATTTACAAAACACTACAAAGACAAATAAAGCAAAGAGCAAGCATTAATGGGAAAAACTAGGAGCAGAATGAGAAACACCACACAAGTCAAATTGTCCCAAGCACTTACGCCTCCATCAGGGACCACAGGCCCTGAGGCTGACGGTGGCTGTTGGATGGGTTTCCCTCCCCCAGATGGAAACACCTCTCAGTACGCTGTGCTCAGACCAAGGAAGGAAAAGGCAATACACCCCTACATCTAAAGGCATGCCACTCTATTCAAAGGTTATTTTCATTTCTTTAGGTCAACTGCCTGGCCAGTTACAACACCTGCTTATACTGACTCCATCCACCCCTACCCACATGAAGTTGTGACATGCTGAGCAAGCGTGGAGAGTCAGCTGGACTTACACACACACACACTCTCACACACACACACACACTCTCTCTCTCTCTCTCTCTCTCTGCTACCAAGGGACTGGGTTTTTAACCTATTCACATTTATCCATTGTTTTGAAGCTGCCCGAGGGTCAGCATGCCCTTGCTACTGGAGGTTCTTGCTCTGTGTAGGCACTAAGGAAGACATTTCTGGTGATACACTATTTTAAACAGGTAAAGCACAGCAGAACATACTGTTTATGAGCTGCTGAGAATCATCCGCCAGGCATATCAGGAACGAGGGCAAAGCTTGAATATTTAAGATGCATTTGAGTTACATTACCATTAAACATTCACCACTACCAGCCATTTCCCTAGACTGAAGGCTGACAGCAGTGTACAAGCACAGTCCTTTCTGGACACCTCTGGGTAGAAATCCTAGAGACTTCCTTTAAGGACAGAAATCCAAAGAGCTACAAAAAGCTTTTTAAATTAAGCATAGCAAATAAAAAGCAAGCAAACAAAAAATGACAGGTAAATCCCTAAGGCATTACTGAGGAACAAAAGGTCTCCCGTCAAGTCCACGACCCCTCACAAAAGAGACAAGTGGCTTAAGGAGATTCCTGCAAAGAAACTGCAGATGGAAGATAACCCTGGTAACACCAGTACAAGCAACCAACCAACGTGGAAACAGCAGTGCTGACCCTTCTCCTGCTCCTCCTACGAGCTCTTCACCAGTTACGTGAACAGGCAAAACCAAGGATGATTGAATCAGATCTGAGAAGAATTTGGCCCCCAAAAATTCAAAATGATCAAGAAGTCTATTTGAAATATGGATTCACATCCACTATCGTGGATGCTGAACCTTGCCCTAAGCACACGTCTTGCCTTGACATAGCAGCTAAGGACTGTACGAAGTCACCACCACGAGCAGACGTGCAAAACTGAAGCATCCAGAACACACAGACAAACCTCTACCGTTTTTTTCAGCGATGTTTCAAGTCACGTGATACTCGGTCCAGGACTTTACAAAACGTCACTAAACTTAACGACAGCAGCCTCTTTGCAGGTTTCTGACTCAAAAGCAAAAACCAAAAAGCCACATACCCTTGGGGAAACGCTTGTCCTTCCCTGCGGCCGATGTCTTCCCAGGGCTCTTCCTCAAGGCAGGAGAAATGACCATGAATATGGGGAGTCCACACAAATTCAGAAGTACACTTAAGTCCTCTGACAGTCATTACCTGTGGGCCAGAAGTCCTCCCACACCCCAGAAGTGCCCATCAGTCATCTGGCAGTTATTCTCCATGAACTGCAAGTCCACCATACCTAACCACCTACCTACTGACTCAGTGGAAATGAGTTGGACCGCAACAGAAGTGATGCTGCCCGGCCCGGTCAGACATATTAGACCACAAATGGTGGTTACAAGACAGAAAATGCAACACAATCCACCAGAAGAGCAAAAAAAACCAAGCAGAAGACACATCATACAAAAACCAAATGCCCCTATCCAAACCCTAAAAAGGAAAACAAGCTAAAACAGGACTCTCCCCCCAAAAAAGACCACCCAGATCACGAGATAAGGCAAAAATAACCTAACCTCAGGAACCCAGGGCCAACAAACCCAGATCCTGTCCATAACAATAACACACTTTAATCCTAACTCGCTGTCCTGGTTTCAGCAGGGATAGAGTTAATTTCCTTCCTAGTAGCTGCTACAGTGCTGCGTTTTGGATTTAGGATGAGAACTAAGTTGATAACGCACCGATGTTTTAGTTGTTGCTAGGTAATGCTTATTATCCACTTGGTGGATAATGCGGAAGGATGGGGAAGTCCGATGTGTACCTCAAGGGGATTTGATTTTGGGTGAGAATAGCTAATGATCTGAATTATGTGATGTTAAGTACTAATTATAGTTATAATAGTTATACTAATAATACACAGATATACTAATCATACTAATAATATTATATGCCATACTAATGTTATTACAATAAGAATCACCCAGACTATGAAGAATAACTTCAGTGAAACCAAGCAAAGCACAGTGATGATGGTACCAGAACTGACTTCAACATGAAACAATCCAACACCACATACCATCTCCATTTTTCCTGCCCTGGAAGATTATTACGACAGATGGAGCCCAAAGTCATGGACTAAATGAAAGTTTTAGAGGGATGGCCCACAGACTAAGGGAATGATATCTGTGTGTGTGTGTGTGTGTATATATATATATATATAAAAAGGGGGTGGTGATTAATGAAAATGTACTGGAAAATATGAGACTTGAGCATGACGCAGATGGTATAGAATAAGGGGTGGATATTGTCCTGGTTTCGGCAGGGATAGAGTTAATTTCCTTCCTAGTAGCAGGTACAGTGCTGTGTTTTGGATTTAGGATGAGAACTAAGTTGATAACGCAGTGATGTTTCAGTTGTTGCTAGGTAGTGCTTACACGAGCCAAGGACTTTTTAGTTTCCCATGCTCTACCAACTGAGAAGGCTGGAGGTGCACAAGAAGCTGGGAGGGGGCACAGCCAGGACAGCTGACCCCAACTGGCCAAAGGGACATTCCATACCACGTGACGTCATGCTCAGTACATAAACTGGGGAAAGCTGGCCGGGGGGGCCGCTGCTCGGGGACTGGCTGGGCATCGGTTGGTGCGTGGTAAGCAATTGCACTGTGCATCACTTGCTTTGTGTATTATCATTATTATCATATTATTATTATTATCATTTTATTTCAATTATTAAACTGTTTTTATCTCAACCCACGAGTTTTTCTCACTTGTGCTCTTCTAATTCTCTCCCCCATCCCACGGGGTGGGGGGGAGGGAGCGAGCAGCTGCGTGGTGCTCAGTTGCCGACTGAGGTTAAACCACGACAGTCCTTTTTGGCGCCCAACGTGGGGCTCGAAGGGTTTGAGATAATAACAGATTAACCGGAGTGTATTAAGGAACTTATATCTGTTAGTAGTTGTGGGTCACAATGTTGGTTTCTCTGTTCTCGATATTGATTTGTATAATCTGCATCGCGCTCTTTTTCCTGCTGTACATGTTAAAGATTGGTGTTGGGTTTTGCAGTTTGCTGTGGTCTGCAGTGAATAGTGATGTCTCGCTTGTGAGGTTTGTTTTTAGAACATTTGTCGGAGTTTCCCTTTGTTCAGTGTCGACGACGGAGCGGGAGTTGCGATTCCGGAGTAATGACAGATCTCAATATGAGTATGGTCATTCTCCTTTATTTACACTTATAACAGGGCTTATATAGTTAACTACTATGGACACGCGCTACCTGCCGCTTGCAGATAGGTTACAGCCTTGTGTTCACGCGCATCTATGCTCTAGCAGATTGGCCCGTTCTTTCTGATCATGCGAAATGCCTTCATGGTCTTTATCTTGTTTTTCTCCTTTCAACTGCACATTCCTTTCTCCGTTATTTACTGCTTAAGTGCCTTGTCATGCCAGGTGGTGCAGTGTTTGCTCATTAAAATCAAACTCAGGAATGTCCGTTAGTGAGACTCCCATTCCCACATCTCCCCCTTTTTGTTTTACTAGAAACACTGCTGAAACCGATCTTTCAATCATTTTTCGTATACATTGCAACAAACAGGGTACACAAAACAAAAATGCATATAAATACTATTACACATATCCCTCTTAGCTTGGCTAGTCCTTTTAACCAGCCACGAGGAGGAGCTGTCTGATACCCGCAAGTCTGCAAACGCAGCAGCCAGGGGGTCTTTCTCCCCGGTCACTCCCCCATCATTCATCGGAACGGATGGGGTGGCTGGGCACGCTCTTCATAACAACCTATAATTGGTTAATCACAGCTGTCCACGCACTCACAATACCCTTCTCATTGGTAGCTGCCGGCTGGTCTCGCCGATCTGTGCCTCCTCCTTATCCTGGGTGTTGTTCCGCTGTTGTTGTTCATCACGTAGTGAGGCTCCTTCTTCTGCTCAGGGAAGGATGGTCAAGGTCACCAGCCGTCTTTGTCAGCATATCCCTGCTACTGTTAAAAACATGGGTTGCTCAGGGATACTAGATCGTGCCCCTGCTGTACCAGCCACTCCTCCACAATTCCCCCTTCTTGTTTTTGAGCAACCCAGACTTGATTAACAATTTTCATAATTGCTTTCTTCACACAGCTAAAAATTATACAAGAGCATATACTTATTACTAATATAACAATTAAAATGCGTAAGCTTTCTTTTATTAAACTTATTATCCAAGATGGCAGTTCCCCAAATATATTCTTAAGCCAGGTATCGAATAACCCGTGATCTTGTTGAATATTCTTGGTGTGGTCCTTTAACCATTGTAGCTGTTTGTGGATTGACTCCCCATGGTCAGACAGATTCATACAACACATCCCTTCAAAATCCTCACACCCATGTCCTTGTGCTAGTAACAGAAAGTCAATAGCAGCTCTATTCTGTAAAATCGCATGATGGAAGCTATCCTGATCTGCAAGTAATTTTTCAATAAGCTCTGTTGTCATATCAGCCTGCTTTTTAGCCCAACAAGCTAATTTCCCTACCTCATTTAGGGCCCTCGCAGCTGCAGCGCCTGGTACAAATAGTGAAAGGAAGACTTTTTCGGTGTCGCTAGGCAGAATTACGTCATCACGACAGTCTGGGGAAAGACCCGTGGCGGCTCTTTTTCGTCTTTGTTGTTGCCCTTTTCTTGTTATGGTTTTCCACCAATTTTCTCCCGGGGCCAACAAGGTCAATTTTCCTAAGTAGCATGGCCCTCCTACAGCATTTGCTGGGATACCCTGCCAGGCCCTGTCCCCACATATTAAAAATACCTGTGGGGGCAACGCCTTTGGGGTACCATTGTTCCAGATCCCTATTCCTCCCTTTGTTTTCGCTCCAGCCGCTCCTAAAGCATAGCTATTACCACTGTCATTGGTACCACAAAAATCGCCCGCATCCTGATACTTGTAGTAAGATGCGTGAGAGGTGACATTAGTCCACCCTGTCCAATTTCTTGCCTGGTAGAAGTGGATACCCGTCTGTAGGGGTCCCCCAAATATAAAACATGTCTGAGTCCAATTTTTAGATGTATTTCCAACTCGCATCGACCCTAATAGTTCCAACTCCTGGGGATTCCAGGGTAGCGAGTGATTTAATCCTTTTATCAAGTTAGCACTACAGTTGCTAGTTGCAGTCACATTAGTACAGCTGCCATTACTGAACCCGGCAAAGTCACCCTCCTTATATCCAGGCATACCTAACAAACAAGTCCTAAACGGCTCAGTTGCTGAGGCGAGGGAAAGGCAAAACGCAGGCTGCCCTGTTTTATTTGCCCAGGTTACCCACATATTTTCCCTTGGGTTAATGCGATGTATAGTTGCCGACCCTGGGATTATTAAGATTAGCCCAATTACGATCACATCTGCCTGGCTCAACATTTTCTCTTGTAGGCGAATTGCCTTTCTTTTTTTGGTTTGGTTTTTTTGTTTGTTTGGTTTTTTTTGTTTTTTTGTTTTTTTGTTTTTTTTTTTACAAACAATAATCAATTTGGCAGTTTCGTGAACTGTATTTCGTGTCCAGTGGTTATTAATATTCTATACAGCACTATTTCTTTCAGATAGCAAGTTTCAAATCACCTTTGTGCGCGCGTGCACCGGGCCCACCACTTCTTATCACAATGGTAACACTGACACAATACTCACGGTACACACCGTAGGCACTCTTTGGTTTTGTTTTTTGTTTTTTTTTTTTTTTTTTTTTCCCTCTCTTTTTTTTTTTTCTCTTTTCTCGCTCTTCCCCCCCCCCCCCCCCCCCACGTATCGCCCCCCACAAGCAATCGACAAAATGACTATACGCTTCAGTGGCACCTTGCTGTACAGAACTAAAAGATGGAGTGGACGAACCGGGTAAGGCTAAAAAGGCATCTAGCACCAGTTTGGCAGACAACTGCAACAAAGCAATAGGAAAAACCAACTGAGCATTAATATTATTAAACCTTCCCGTCCCCGTTATCATTTCCGCGGTAATCCCATAGAGGGGATCCCCCTGCGTTTGATGCTGTGCCGCAGCACTTGCCGCCCGCCGTGACCATTCCGACCCCCACAACAAATACTGCGTAGGTGACAATAAAAGCCTCATAAGGTTTTGGCAGTCAGCAGGGCACATCAGGTCAGCCGAAAAAATCCAGATTACAATTTGACGTGAAGCTTCTGATTTTATCCCATACTGGGACACAGTGTTTTTTGCTTGCTGTAGGATTTTCCAATCGTGAGGTGCCCACTTATTGCCGTTATTCTCTTGCAGCACAGGAAAAGCACTCGCCCCCAAGCTGGATGCCGCTTGCCACTGCCCGTCCAGCATAGCGTCTCTAGCCACTTCGCTCCAGCGTCTGGGCTGAACCATCGCTGGTGGTCCAGAGAGGCAAGGGGGTAGGGATTCCCCTGATGCCCGGGACAGGTGCTCCATCCCTCCCCTCTGGGCTGTAATTGTTAAGTCCTGTAACTGTTGCACTACCTTCTTCAGGAGCTCATTAGTCTCAGCCATACTCTGTGCTTTGCTGTCACCCTGTGGTGGAGTAGACGCACCTGAAGAGACTCCTAGAGGCGGGGCTGTTGGCCACGGAGGGGTTAACGGAACTAGCCACTCCTCCTCTCCGGGTCGTCGCTCTTCCGCGACCGCCTCAGGTGAAAGAGGGGCCCCGTTACCGCTAGTTTCTGCATCTTTGCAGTCCGTAAGCGGAGGGTACGTTTCAAGCAGTTCAGAAGCGCCGTCACCCCCCAGAACACTATACTTGGCTTCCAAGGCAGTTCGTTTGGGGGTACCCGACATACCTCGGACTGCAGACGGCCCAAAGAACCGAAACAGTCCAGATGTTGTATTCTTCGGTCTATCAGGCAAGGGTTCTGGGGCTAGCATTTGAGTGGCTGCACAAGCCACCTTTCTTTCAGCTTTCATGGCTTTTAAAGTCTCTGACACAGACCTCCATAGTTCCCGCACTGTTTTAATCTCCTTCTTTGACTTTTCATCCCCTGTGATAGTCTGCTCCCACATAGTATTGCCAAGCTCTCGCCACTCAAGGTCAGAAAAAATAGTTTGACTGTCCTTAAAATGTCCCCAACGTTGTCCTAATCAACGTACATAGTTGCTTTACCGTTGTCTCAATCCCTCTCTTGGAGAGGATGCTTACGAGCAACACAGCTGCCGCCTCTGTTTCCATGATAGCGGTCGCTCACTGGGAGGCAGTTGGCCAGACTGCTCCGTTATCTTATCCCCCTCCGATCATCGGGATAGTACAACTCCCAGCCGCTTTTCTCCCGCTCCCCTTCTCTCGCTGCTCTTACCGCAGTCTCGAAGATATGCGCCGAACCATCCTCTGCTACCAGATGTCGGAGTTTCCCTTTGTTCAGTGTCGACGACGGAGCGGGAGTTGCGATTCCGGAGTAATGACAGATCTCAATATGAGTATGGTCATTCTCCTTTATTTACACTTATAACAGGGCTTATATAGTTAACTACTATGGACACGCGCTACCTGCCGCTTGCAGATAGGTTACAGCCTTGTGTTCACGCGCATCTATGCTCTAGCAGATTGGCCCGTTCTTTCTGATCATGCGAAATGCCTTCATGGTCTTTATCTTGTTTTTCTCCTTTCAACTGCACATTCCTTTCTCCGTTATTTACTGCTTAAGTGCCTTGTCATGCCAGGTGGTGCAGTGTTTGCTCATTAAAATCAAACTCAGGAATGTCCGTTAGTGAGACTCCCATTCCCACAAACATTGACCTTGACCTTAGTGTGGTATGTAAACTTCGCAATGAAGCCATTACTGTACCACAGATACCATTTCGTGGAGACAACTAGCAATTGCAGTAACTTTTCTGAGAGTTTTTTTACGGAGGAAATACAGGATGGCAGTGTCACTACCTTCTTCTATGATGTTTCCTCCTTCATTACAGTAACTTTTCAGTATTTTGAACATCCTTGGGTAGTTAAGATACTTCTATTGGTACTTCTTGGGAATATTGTTTCGGTTTTGTCTAAAGTTGGTAAGCAATTTAAGAATATCATCCAGAGATCTGCCCCAAGGCTGAATAGTTATGAGTGGCAGGGTGTGTGGGACAAGATGGGCAAGTATCTAGGCCAATGGGCACCCCCAGTGTTTTGGAACTTCCCCCCTGAGCAAGTGCAGAATCCTGAAAAGTTAGTAGAATATTTGGACAAAGTATGCTGTCACGCTGGCAACTCCAGAGAGATGCAGCTCATTGCAACGTGCTGGGGCCTGGCCCATGCCTACCGAGCCCTGTTCAACACCATTCAGTACCCTCAAAGGGAAGAGAAGGTCTCTGGCTCTGACAGCAAAACGACAGGCACTGCGGCCACTCCGACCCGGGCGACAGGCCCTGTGGCTGAACCAAAGAACCAGCCTGTGCTGGTATCAGTCGCCCCTGTACACAAGAAGAAATTTTGGAAGTGGAAGTTGGCTCGTTTAGTAAGGGAGGAAGAAACTTCTTCTAAAAGGGAGCCAAAGGAAGAAGTGGACAAGACAGACAACCCTGAAGAAGGGCCATCACGAGAACAGGACGAGGAGAGCCAGCCGCTGATTGGGGAGGAAGAAGAGGAAGAACTCATAAACAAGGCAGTGACCACCCGATCTCTATCCCTGAGTGAGCTGTGAGATATACGAAAAGATTTCAGCCGCCGTCCAGGCGAGCATGTTGTCACCTGGCTGCTCCGATGCTGGGATAATGGGGCCAGTAGCCTGGAATTAGAAGGTAGGGAAGCCAAGCAGTTGGGATCCCTTTCTAGGGAAGGGGGCATTGAGAAAGCAATTAAAAAAGGGACACGAGTCCTCAGCCTTTGGAGGCAACTCCTGTCAAGCGTGAAGGAAAGGTATCCCTTCAAGGAAGATATTTTATGTCACCCAGGCAAGTGGACCACCATGGAGAAGGGTATCCAGTACCTGAGGGAATTAGCTGTGCTGGAGGTGATTTATGATGACCTGAACAACGAGCAGTTATCCAAAGATCCAGACGAAGTCAAGTGCACACGACCCATGTGGCGGAAGTTTGTAAGGAGCGCACCATCGCCATACGCCAATTCATTGGCAGTGATGACCTGGAAAGATGGAGAGGAACAAACGGTGGATGAATTGGCTGGTCAACTCCGGCAATATGAGGAAAGTCTTTCTTCCTCCTTCGTCTCGGCTGTGGAGAAACTGTCCCAGAAGGTCCAGCAACTCGAAGAGGATAGCTCCTACTCCCTACCTGTACAGACCAGTATCTCAGCTATTAGGAGTCAGCGTTCTTTTGCTCAAGAGAGAGGATATAAAGGGTACACACCACGGGGCACCCTATGGTTTTACCTGCGTGACCACGGAGAGGACATGAGGAAGTGGGATGGAAAACCTACTGCAGCCCTAGGGGCACGGGTACGTGAATTGCAAGGGAAAACAATCACAGAAAGGGGTTCTTCCAGGAAAATTGCTGCTCCAGTTTCCAGCGAGCGGTTCCCCAGACAGAGTAGAAGGGCTGATCTTACTCCTGATCTTAATAAAGAAACTTCTGACTCGTATGTACAAGAAGTGAGAAACGAGTACTGTGATGAGGATTAGAGGGGCCCTGCCTCCAGCCAGGGGGAGGAAAGGGACAACCGGGTTTACTGGACTGTGTGGATTCGGTGGCCTGGCACATCAGACCCACAGAAGTATAAGGCTCTAGTAGACACCGGTGCACAGTGTACCCTAATGCCATCAAGCTATATATAGGGGCAGAACCCATCTGTATATCTGGGGTGACGGGGGGATCCCAACAGCTAACTGTATTGGAAGCCGAAGTAAGTCTAACTGGGAATGGGTGGCAGAAGCACCCCATTGTGACTGGCCCAGATGCTCCGTGCATCCTTGGCATAGACTACCTCAGGAGAGGGTATTTCAAGGACCCAAAAGGGTACCGGTGGGCTTTTGGTATAGCTGCCTTGGAGACGGAGGAAATTAAACAGCTGTCCACCTTGCCTGGTCTCTCGGAGGACCCCTCTGTTGTGGGGTTGCTGAAGGTCGAAGACCAACAGGTGCCAATCGCTACCACCACGGTGCACCGGCGGCAATATCGCACAAACCGAGACTCCCTGATTCCCATCCATGAGCTGATTCGTCGACTGGAGAGCCAAGGAGTGATCAGCAAGATTCGCTCACCCTTTAACAGTCCCATATGGCCAGCACGGAAATCTAATGGAGAGTGGAGACTAACAGTAGAGTATCGTGGCCTAAATGAAGTCACGCCACTGCTGAGTGCTGCTGTGCCAGACATGCTAGAACTTCAATACGAATTGGAATCAAAGGCAGCCAAGTGGTATGCCACAACTGATATTGCTAATGAGTTTTTCTCAATCCCTTTGGCAGCGGAGTGCAGGCAACAATTTGCTTTCACTTGGAGGGGCGTCCAGTACACCTGGAACCGACTGCCCCAGGGGTGGAAACACAGCCCTGCCATTTGCCATGGACTGATCCAGACTGCACTGGAACAGGGTGGAGCTCCAGAACACCTGCAATACATTGATGACATCATTGTGTGGGGCAACACAGCAGGAGAAGTTTTTGAAAAAGGGAAGGAAATAGTCCAAATCCTGCTGAAGGCCGGGTTTGCCATAAAACAAAGTAAGGTCAAGGGACCTGCACAGGAGATCCAGTTTTTAGGAATAAAATGGCAAGATGGACGTCATCAGATCCCAATGGATGTGATCAACAAAATAACAGCCATGTCTCCACCAACTAGCAAAAAGGAAACACAAGCTTTCTTAGGCGTCGTGGGTTTTTGGAGAACGCATATTCCAAATTACAGTCTGATTGTAAACCCTCTCTATCAAGTGACCCAAAAGAAGAACGATTTCAAATGGGGCCCTGAGCAACGACAAGCTTTTGAACAAATTAAAGAGGAGATAGTTCATGCAGTAGCCCTGGGGCCAGTCTGGGCAGGACAAGATGTAAAAAATGTGCTCTACACTGCAGCTGGGGAGAACGGCCCTACCTGGAGCCTCTGGCAGAAAGCACCAGGGGAGACTCGAGGTCGACCCCTAGGGTTTTGGAGTCGGGGATACAGAGGATCTGAGGCCCACTATACTCCAACTGAAAAAGAGATATTAGCAGCATATGAAGGGGTTCGAGCTGCTTTGGAAGTGATTGGCACTGAAGCACAGCTCCTCCTGGCACCCCGACTGCCGGTGCTAGGCTGGATGTTCAGAGGGAGGGTCCCCTGTACACATCATGCAACTGATGCTACGTGGAGTAAGTGGGTCGCACTGATCACACAACGGGCTCGAATAGGAAACCCCAGTCGCCCAGGAATCCTGGAAGTGATCATGGATTGGCCAGAGGGCAAAGATTTTGGAATATCGCCAGAGGAGGAGGTGACGCGTGCTGAGGAGGCCCCACTGTATAATGAACTACAAGAAAATGAGAAGCAATATGCCCTGTTCACTGATGGGTCCTGTCGTCTTGTGGGAAAGCATCGGAGGTGGAAAGCTGATGTATGGAGTCCCATGTGACAAGTTGTAGAAACTGCTGAAGGAGAAGGTGAATCGAGCCAATTTGCAGAAGTAAAGGCCATCCAGCTGGCTTTAGACATTGCTGACCGAGAAAAGTGGCCAGTGCTCTCTCTCTATACTGACTCATGGATGGTGGCAAATGCCCTGTGGGCGTGGTTGCAGCAATGGAAGCAGAGCAACTGGCAGCGCAGAGGCAAACCCATCTGGGCTGCCGCATTGTGGCAAGATATTGCTGCCCGGGTGGAGAACCTGGTTGTAAAAGTCCGTCACATAGATGCTCACATACCTAAGAGTCGGGCCACTGAAGAACATCAAAACAACCAGCAGGTGGATCAGGCTGCTAAGATTGAGGTGGCTCAGGTGGATCTGGACTGGCAACATAAGGGTGAATTATTTATAGCTCGGTGGGCCCATGACACCTCAGGTCACCAAGGAAGAGATGCAACATACAGATGGGCTCGTGATTGAGGGGTGGACTTGACCATGGACACTATTGCGCAGGTTATCCATGAATGCGAAACATGCGCTGCAATCAAGCAAGCCAAGCGGTTAAAGCCTCTTTGGTATGGAGGACGATGGCTGAAATATAAATATGGGGAGGCCTGGCAGATCGATTATATCACACTCCCACAAACCTGCCAAGGCAAGCGCCACGTGCTTACAACGGTGGAGGCAACCACCGGATGGCTGGAAACATATCCCGTGCCCCATGCCACTGCCCGCAACACTATCCTGGGCCTTGAAAAGCAAGTCCTATGGCGACATGGCACCCCAGAAAGAATTGAGTCAGACAACGGGACTCATTTCCAAAACAACCTCATAGACACCTGGGCCAAAGAGCACGGCATTGAGTGGGTGTATCACATCCCCTGTCCTGCACCAGCCTCCGGGAAAATTGAATGATACAAAGACTACACTGAGAGCAATGGGTGGCGGGACGTTCAAACATTGGGTTACGCATTTAGCAAAGGCCACCTGGTTAGTCAACACTCGGGGATCTGCCAATCGAGCAGGCCCTGCCCAGTCAGAACTTTTACGTACTGTAGATGGGAATAAAGTCCCTGTAGTGCACACAAAAAATATGTTGGGGAAAACAGTTTGGGTTATTCCTGCCTCGGGCAAAGGCAAACCCATCCGTGGGATTGCTTTTGCTCAAGGACCTGGGTGCACTTGGTGGATAATGCGGAAGGATGGGGAAGTCCGATGTGTACCTCAAGGGGATTTGATTTTGGGTGAGAATAGCCAATGATCTGAATTATGTGATGTTAAGTACTAATTATAGTTATAATAGTTATACTAATCATACTAATAATATTATATGCCATACTAATGTTATTACAATAAGAATCACCCAGACTATGAAGAATAACTTCAGTGAAACCAAGCAAAGCACAGTGATGATGGTACCAGAACTGACTTCAACATGAAACAATCCAACACCACATACCATCTCCATTTTTCCTGCCCTGGAAGATTATTACGACAGATGGAGCCTGAAGTTATGGACTAAATGAACTCACCGAATGTTTTAGAGGGATGGCCCACAGACTAAGGGAATGATATCTCTGTGTGTGTGTGTATATATATATATATAAAAAAAAAAAAAGGGGGGTGGTGATTAATGAAAATGTACTGGAAAATATGAGACGAGCTTGACATAGATAGTATAGAATAAGGGGTGGATATTGTCCTGGTTTCGGCAGGGATAGAGTTAATTTCCTTCCTAGTAGCAGGTACAGTGCTGTGTTTTGGATTTAGGATGAGAACAATGTTGATAACGCACCGATGTTTTAGTTGTTGCTAGGTAATGCTTACACGAGCCAAGGACTTTTTAGTTTCCCATGCTCTACCAACTGAGAAGGCTGGAGGTGCACAAGAAGCTGGGAGGGGGCACAGCCAAACTGGCCAAAGGGACATTCCATACCATGTGACGTCATGCTCAGTACATAAACTGGGGAAAGCTGGCCGGGGGGGCCGCTGCTTGGGGACTGGCTGGGCATCGGTCGGCGGGTGGTGAACAATTGTACTGTGCATCACTTGCTTTGTGTATTATTATTATTGTTATTGTTATTGTTATTTTATTATTATTATCATTTTATTTCAATTATTAAACTGTTTTTATCTCAACCCACGAGTTTTTCTCACTTGTGCTCTTCCAATTGTCTCCCCCATCCCACCGGGGGCGGGGAGGAGTGAGCGAGCGGCTGCGTGGTGCTCAGTTGCCGACTGAGGTTAAACCACGACACCTAGGAGGAATCCTGGGGAGCTGCCAGGCATGCACCTGCCTCCAACATGGACAAAACAAGGACATTAGCAACCTAGAAGGAGTTTGGGGCTACTACCCACCACTTCAGCTGTGTCCAGATGAAGCCAAAACACTCCTGGAGATGCCTGAGAGGAGTCCCAGGGAGATATTGGGCACTGACCTGCCTTCAATATGAAGAAAGCTCTTCCAGTAACTAACTAGGAGGACTCTGGGGCTGCTCCTGAGACTTCAGCTATATCCAGGGAAGGCCAAAACAATCCTGAACATGCCTGGGAGAATTCCCAGGGAGCTACAGAGCATAGACCTTCCCCCAAAATACACTATGCTCTTTGTGTAGCTACCTTCAAAGAGTCTGGGGGCTGCTTGCTACTGGGAATTCACCTGTCTCCAGAGGAAGCCAAAACACTCCTGGAGATGCCTGGGAGGAGTCCCACGGAGCTTCTGGGAATGGACCTGCCTCCAACATGAACAAGACTCTTCAGGTCTCACCTAGCTCAAAGCTGCGTCTGTTACCGAGGTCTTCAGCTGTCTCCAGGGAAAGTCGAAACACTCCAAAGCTGCCTGGGAGGAGCCCCAGAGAGCTACAGGCCATGGAACTGCCTCCAACATATGCAAAACTCTTTGCTTAGCTTCCTTGTGGGAATCTGGGGCTGCTACCTTCAAAATTCAGCTGTCTGCAGGGGAGGCTAAAACATTCTTGAGCTGTTTGGCAGTCCCGGGAAAGCTTCCAGCCATAGACCTGCCTTCAAGTTTAAGAAAACTCTTCAACTAACAACCTTGCAGGGTCTGCGTCTGCTACCTGCGACATTCAGGTGTCCCAAGGGGAGGCCAACACACTCCTGGAATGACTGGGAGAATTCCCAGGGACCTACCAGGCATGGACCTGCACCCAGCTTACATAAAGCTCCTCAGGTAGCTACTATAGAAGAGTCTGGGGCTGCTACCTGGGAATTCACCTCTCTCCAGAGAAACCAATATGCTCCTGGGGATGTCTGAGAGGAGTCCTGGGGAGCTACTGGGCATGGACCTGCCTCCAGCATACACAAAACACCTGCGGTAAGTACTTGGAAAGGTCTGGGGTGGCTACCTGCGAGATTCAGATGTCTCCCCGGGGGGGTCAAAACATTCTGGAGACTCCTTGGAAGATCCCTGAGGAGCTACCGGGCATGGACCTGCCTCCAAGACAAAGAAAACTCTTCAACTAACTAACTAACCAGGAAAACTGTGGTGATGCTACCTGGGACTTTAGGTGTCTAAAGGAAAAGTCCTGAAGCAAAACCAGGAATGGACCTGCTGCCAACATACACAATGCTCTTTGGGTAGCTACCTTAGAAGATTCTGGGGCTGCTGCCTGGGAATTTGCTCGTCTCCGGAGGAAACCCAGAGTCCAGGAACTTCCTGGGAGGAGTTCCAGAGTGCTGTTGGGCATGGACCTGCCTCCAACATACACCAAATTCTTCGCCTGTCTCCCCTGGTGGAGTCTGGGGCTGCTACCCAGGACTTCAGCTCCCTCCAGAGCAGGACAAAACACTTTGGCAGATGCCTGTACAGGGCATGGATCTGCTTCCCATTTCTATCAGCAGTCAGTGACAGAGTATCTATCAGTAGTATGGCAGCAGCCAATAACAGCAGCAATCAATCATATAGCAACAACCAATCTTTTCGCAATAATCAACAGAACAGCAACAACCAAGTAGGTGTATACTACTGCAGGTGACTGCAAACTTATCATTAGGCAGGGAAGTTATCCTCGAAATAGCAGCAGATATCCTGATGATAGATTACTTATATGGATATATAATACTGGTATAAAGTGAATCAGACAGATTTCAGAAAGGGCCAAAGCATCCCAGTGGGGAGGACAAACTGATCCCAGAGGGGACCCAGCCATCCCACAGGTGGGCGGATAAACCTAACCGACTCCAAAAGTGAGCCCAAAGGGGACCAATAAAGTAACCGAGTCTCACTTCAGAGATGACCTGGAGGCATCTGGATTCTCGGTACCTGGCTGTGCTGCAAAGCGACCAGCTGCATGTTTCAAGGACGATTCTGATCGCCACGCTCACAGCTCCTGGGCTCGCAGGAACGTTCTTCTGCTCAGTCATTTCCCCTTCTAACCAGCCGCCTTTGTGGCTGCTCACACCTGCCTGTTCCTGCCCCATCAGCTCCTCCGACACCAGTGACCTCACAAGCACCTGCACAGCAGAAGCGTCCTCACTTCCAACACCCCGGCTTTCCAACACCCCGGCTTTGTCCCCTCCATCTCCATCTCAGTCTCCCATCTCCCCGTGCTCTCCTCGCTCCCAGGCACCTTTCCCACCCTCTCCACGACCTCCCAATGCCTCTGCCTGTCTCTGTGTTTGTGTGGCAGATGTTACCTGGGAAGCATTGTCTCAGCCAGCTCACCTGCATCTCCTTCTCTCTCTGCTCTCATCGTGACTGCGCCAGCTGTCTGATGCACTTTTCATCTCAAAGGGCTGCCTCCCTTCTGCTGTAAAATCCTGTTCCTGCAAAAGAAGTGACAATCAGTTGGTGCCCCCTCTGTGGCACCTTACCTGCATCTTCCTGAGCTGGACAGCTGGTGGGAACTGTCACCATCAGCCCGGCTGTGCTTGAAGACTTCTCCTGGCACAGGCACAGCTCTGGTGTGCTTGGTGCGTACCATGCTTCCTGAAGGAGAACAGCAACACTCAAAGTGACTCCTGGGCAACGTCCAGCTGGGAAGGGCTGATTTGAAGGCAGGTTGGCAGCAGACCCTGAGGCCGTGCCAGGGGTGGCCACATCTGGCTCCTTCCAGCAGGACTTTGGAAAGCCCATTCCCAGCTGTGAGCGCCAGGCCAAGGGCACGGGGCAGAAACAGCCCCCACCCCCGAGGGCCCCAAACCCCAACTGTCCTCTGCCCCCAAACCGCTACAACTTCCAAACAGGCTCTCCCTCTAACTGAATTATCTTCAGGTTTGAGAAAAGAACCGTATGCTTCCAGATTCAGTAGTCTAAGACTGTCAGAGCGCGATTTGGGCTTCAATTCCAGAGCAACAGAATTTCCGTTACAGAACCTCAGCCACCCCCTCCATGATTGTTGTCACTGACCCACAAAAGCTGCGTTGTAAAAAAATCTAACAGCTAATTAAAATTATCCTCTCCTCCCCAAATCTTTGTTTCCCTCATACCCTCCGACTACCATGGTAATTTTCATACTGTTCTTCTGCAGTTACCACCCATTTGAAACCCCTCCAAAGCATCATTCCCTGACATGACTGACAGCACTGTGGATAAGGGAGAACCATCACTAACCACGCACCCACCCCATAGTCCTTTTGCCTCTGCGACCCCGCACGTCTACACGGACATCTCTGCCTGAAAGGAGATGACCGGCCTGAAAAAAGTATCTTAGGTTGTCTTGGCTCTAGTGAAAGCAAAGAATTTAGAATAATGATACAAGCCAGTTTCAAGAGAAAGCAGGATAGCAGAAGAGGCAGAAAAGGTGATGTGTCTCACCCACCTCTAATTTCAGAGGAAGTTTCAAGGTTTTTTCTTTTTTTTTTAAATCACAAGTGAAAAAACACACACCTGCTGTTTAAGGAGAAATTAAAACTACAATAGTAAGACTATTGAGTCTGTGTAAGTACTCCTTTCCAGGACACATTGGTCATTTTTTTTTACATCTCAGTGGAGAGCATATCACTCAGTTCTGATATGGGAATAGCAAAACGTCCTCTGTAAATCTTTGAAAAGAACAGTACGTTGAAGGAAAGGTGTTCATATAAACTGTACATGACACGTTTCTGCTCTCAAAGATTATAATGCTTTTGAGGATTGTCGCCATCTTCATCTTCTTTGCCAAGACTTTCTTCTGGTGACACTATAACTACCGTGCCTCAGTGGAACATTAAACTGTTCAAGTACTCGTGCAAATTATACGAAATCCAAAATGCCCTGCATGGATGCCTCCAGGTTTTGCTAGTACCATCACGTTAATGAGACAGTAGGTGCTGCCAAACCTGCAACCTGCAAAACCTGCAGACTAATTTATGCAAGACACCTTCCAGAAATTACAATCAGCACAGGGGAGCACGTGCATTGATCTTGTTCTGTCCTTGCCAAAACTGCTGGGTGACCTGTCGTCAGCCTCAGTGACTAACAGCAGGCAAGACTCTCTCATCTGGCTTAGCTCAGACGCAGCTCCTAGGAAAAGAGCTATTTCAGAAAGTCAGGTCTTGCTCTTTTGGGAAAGCACTTCAAGGAAATGTGTTTAATACTCTGGAGGGGTACGACTAAGCATGGTAATCTCGCTCCATGTTTCAGCTCTGCCACAGGTTACATGAGCCATAATGGGCAAGTCACAGGTTTGAACCTCCTCACTGAGAAAACGAGGTCAAATGCATACAGTTTATGCCACTAGCTTCTGTAAAGTAGTTTGAAGTTTTTTCAGGAAAGATGGCAAAAATGCAAAAAACAGAGTATCATTATCTAGCAGGTTCTTAATAATACCCTCTCATGTCTGTAGCTGCACACCAGGTAAAGAATGTACATGCTCTGTTCACCTACCTGCTCACTAAAACTGATTACATTTTACTCCTTGGAAAGAACTACCTTTCTCTCTTCTTTCTTTTTTTTTGTTTTCCCCAAAAGGGTAGCACTGCTTTCTGAATGCAGGATGAGTTACATGGGGTATACGCAGGGTATACATGGGAGAACGGAGAAACGAGTCTGTGACTGCCACCATCCCTGTTCCATGGAACTCCAGCACTCCTATCCCAAAGACATTAATTTCTCTGCTGTTCTGCTCCTCCCATCCTTCCACTTGTGCCACCGATCTCCTTCACACCAACACTGACACACTTTTCTCTCTTCTTTCTGGAATACTTTTCATTATACCGGTATATTTTAGCTTTTTGCTCCTTGAAAATTCCAGAGATTTCACTTTGTTCCTGAATGAATTGCCCCGTACTCCTATTTCCCATTCAACGTGCTGTTTAGAATTGCTTCCTACAAGTCTCTCCTGCCCAGCTCCCTGAGATCCACACACGTGAACCAAGCCATCCCGTTCCTCCCTCCAGGCTGCCCATGCCTTGTATTAAAGCTGCTCTTACCAAGATCATCAGTTAATATTCTCCTCACCAGATCTCCAAACAACGAGCCAACTCTCAGTCTCCCTTACCAGTGATGTGCCTTTGGCACGTTTGACCGTGGGGGTTTTTTTTGACGATGCCTTGCCTGACCATGTTTCTTCAGTCAGCCTCTCCCTGGATCCCTCCAGGGACTCCAGATGTCCTCGTGCTCTCCTATGGGGAGTCCTGGTCGCCAAGGGGGGCAGTTGGGAGCCCCAGGCTGGGTCTGAACTAAGAACTGCAAGCAGGCATCGTGCGAGCAGTCTGAAAACACACACCAGGGTGAGTCGGTCTGAGTGCAGGAGGAGTTTCTTCTCCGTTCTGCGCTCACACGCTGATCACCTGCTCCTGAAGCAGAAGGTGCTTCTGCAGGAGAACAAAGTCTCTGCACCTCATGGTCTTCCCATTGCAGAGACAGGGATAACCCTGAGCTGTAACACTCAAGACGTGCCACCAACATGCCAGATCCAGCACACGCAGTAGGAGTCAGCATGTGTGATGTGGGTCCTGGGGTAGGGGGAAAGTGGAAGGCTGTTGAAGGCAGCACCTTGTCCACGGTAGGCTGTGTGACCGCCCATGTCAGTGTCCTGTGTGTGTCCTGTGCGTGTGTGTGTCTCGCGGACACGAGCTCCGCTTTGCTGCTGACTGAACCTGCAACGGGGAAAGTGGCAGCTGCGTCCCTCAGCTGGGGCAGAGACCCCCGGTCCCTGGGCAGCGGGCTGGGCTCCAGCGGCCGGGCAGGGGGGTCCCGGGATGGGGCTGCTGGAGGAGGCGGCTGCTACCGACATCCCTTAACAGCTTCACAGTTGACAAGATCTGGCCGAGCCGTGAGCATTCCCAAGATGACGTGCCTATAATCCTTATGCAATGGGGGACTGATCCCTTGATAATGTGCCCACAGGGATAAATTTGTAACCCAGCTCCTAGAGCATTATGTGGGCACCCAAACAGGAGCTGTGCTAGGAAATCCTGGGTTAATAGGAACGATTGGACTGGGAAAAAAAGATGTTCACAAAACATTAGAAGGCGTAAATGGCTCGGCTGCAGGCATAGTGACCGAGTTTGTCCTTTGGGGGATGAAAAGAGAGGCTCACCAGAGTATGCACAAGACCTCCGGCAAGTAACAGATCACTCCCAGCTATCAAGTCGATAGTGGTACTGGCTGTAAAGCAGGAGGAAACCTGAGCGCATCGGGCTACAGGCTGAGCTCTGTACAATCTGAATTTTCAAGTTTGTGAAGAATCAAGTACAAATGCACAGCTGCAAAGAGCAGCCTCAACTTACAGAGGTTTAAACCTGATGGAGTCGAGTAGTAGAAGTGAGTATTACAGGGGAAATCGGTGAATTATAGGGCAATGAACATCACCTAACTGAAAATAATGTACTTAATGGAAATTAAGCCTTTGGAAAAATGGAAAAATGGAATGGAAAATGGAAAATGAAAAATGGAATGGAATGGAAAAAAGCCCTTGTGGCTCCTGTCATTAGACAAACACATACCATCCTGCAAGAGGACAGGACAACCCAGGGTCAGCCAGTATGACTGCCAGTGGCACAAGAGGTCCTTTTTCCCTTGTCTCCTTCCAAGTGATGCTGATCAAGCCCCAGGCACCTGCAGCCACGTTTGGAGTCCACCATTCGCGGGACACAACTCCCCTGATACTGGATGTCTGATACACGTTTCATAAAATAATGCACCCCCCAGAGATTTCGTTTGTTCACCCTGAGCCGTGAGGAGGGGGTGCATGTGGGTGAGGTAGATCTGCTTTCTCTATTTAATTTTTATGCCTCAGTAAAAACACTGCAAGATTCGGACTAGAGGAGAGCACTGAAATCAAAAGGGTAAGTGAGGCAGACAGCTCTCACTGCACATTTTTACCTGATTGCCTTTGTCATGGTTTAACCTCAGTCGGCAACTGAGCACCACGCAGCTGCTCACTCACTCCCCCCCACCCCGTGGGATGGGGGAGACAACTGGAAGAGCACAAGTGAGAAAAACTCGTGGGTTGAGATAAAAACAGTTTAATAATTGAAATAAAATGATAATAATATGTTAATAATAATAATAATAATAATAGTAATACACAAAGCAAGTGATACACAGTGCAATCACTCACCACCCGCCGACCGATGCCCAGCCAGTCCCCGAGCAGCGGCCCCCCCAGCCAGCTTTCCCCAGTTTATGTACTGAGCATGACGTCCCATGGTATGGAATGTCCCTTTGGCCAGTTTGGCTGTGCCCCCTCCCAGCTTCTTGTGCACCTCCAGCCTTCTCAGTTGGTAGAGCATGGGAAACTAAAAAGTCCTTGGCTCGTGTAAGCATTACCTAGCAACAACTAAAACATCGGTGCGTTATCAACTTAGTTCTCATCCTAAATCCAAAACACAGCACTGTACCTGCTACTAGGAAGGAAATTAACTCTATCCCTGCTAAAATCAGGACACCTTAAACAAAACAGGCTTGGCATCCTGATTGCTCACTTTGCCCTGGAATAGTCCCACTCCTCGTCTGAAAGCTACCGCACGTCTGGCTGAGGACAGATACAACCCACAGAGAGCAATCAGAGCTAAAACCTGCACTTTCCTTGGTAACGTTTCCTTGGAAAACTTCTTTGCTTGGCTGTTTTAAAACCTGTAACTGCAAGAACCAGGAAGAAAAAATCCCTGACAAGTTGACGGGACCTTCCTGGCTGTGGTAAAACCATCCACCCTTGGTACCCCCATTTCCCAAAAGCTGGCAGCACAGCTTGGGTGGGGGGAAAGGCTCGTATCAGACCTTGGGGCCGAGAGAGGAGCACAAGCATCGGCCAGGATGCAACCAGGAGCGCTCCCCACTGGCTTCTCTGGCAACAGAGCCCCAGTGCATGCTCTCACCAGGAGGGAGAAACAACCTCCATGTCTGGAAATCCCTATTTCTGAAAGATTGTCAACAGTGATGGGGCTGTCCACGAGCAGGAGAACCACGTGAAGACCTGGGGACAGCAAAGACCCCTGGTCTGACCCCACCAGAGCATGCCTGCTCCAAAGCTGGGCAGCCTCCTGCCAGAGAGGAGGCACCTCTGCCAATTTCACTCTGCCTTCCAAGACCAAGCCAAGCTGTGACACAAGGGCTTTGGTCCCCCTGCCTCCCAAGCAAAGCTAGAAACGGCGTTATCACCACCGAGCTCCCATGCACGTAAAGGAAACCTGTCAGGAAACATTTGCGTCCTGCTGCGTAGGCTTTGAACTAGCCCTGGCGAAACAGGTGACCAGCAGATGGTCACTAGAGGACACTTGCGCTGCAAGGGTATGCATCTCCCAGAGGTCACTTACCTGGAGGGAGGTCGGTTTTGATGGCCCTGTGCTGGAAGGATGTGGACTGCACAGGCAGGCATTTATAGATGTGACTGTTGGACTTCTCAGGGAAGTAATCACCTAGGGCAGAGGACAACAGCACAAAAGCAGTGAAGTTCTGGCCTTTTACTCAAGCCAAGGAGGCAACTTCACCAGGAGGTGCTCTCCCTAACAGCTGCAGAACAGCCAGCTGCCTGAAAACATCTACAGCTCGTTCAAGGGGTGAGCTGAGTCTTTTGTACCCCACTTTTGCAGGGAAACATGAAAGCCTGCTTGTCTTGTCTGAACAAAGAGCTGGAGAAACGTCACTCACTTGGTCCAAGCATGATCTTGGTGTTTCTCTTGGGAAGTCCACAGATGGCATAGGCTGGAGCCACATACTTCCCATTCCCGGTCATGGAGGGCTCCACACAATAATGAGGACCTGGAGAGCAGCTGTCTTCCGTGGGAGGTTTTGCCCCTTTACATGTGTAAGCGGGGGCTTTGGCTTTGGTGGGATTGTGGTTCAGGTAACCTAGGAAGAACAGCATATGAAAGGACACCTGCAGGCAGCTGCATTTCAAAGCTCCTTTGTAACTGGGGGAGACTGAGCTGCCCAGCTCATGAAATTCCCTTCCTGGGGGACTTTTTCCTCCAAGAGTAATAAAGGCGAGCTATACAGTGCCTTGTAGTGCCCAAGAGTCAATCTCTAAGCACAAACGGTTGTGCAACTGCATTGCTAAGTAATCTTAAAAAGAAACTGGACCTCCTGCCAGCCTGGTTCCAGTCATAGCCATGGAGAAAGGGAAAAAAAACCAAAACCAACGTAGGCACTTGCTAATTAATTGTAACATCACTGCTATTCTATCATTATGAAGTATTTTAGCCCTATAAGCAGCTGGTAAGCTAACTTGAAGCACGTGTAAAGAACTCTTGTGTGATTTTTTGCTTTCCCGGGAGCCCAGGTGGGAGGATCACCAGCAAATGCTGCACAGTCAGGTGCTTTTACTGGTGAGAAAAGTGGCCCTCTCCCAGCCATGGCAAAGCAGAGCTTTATAAGGAAAAAGGGGGCAGGGAGGGGTGGGGTAAAGGGAAACGGGTTTGTAGCTGATTTTACCACGGGTGTCCTCAATGTGCCGCACACCCCTCCGATCCTTGTTTTACCTGTTGTCCCTGGGACTGAGTATTTGGGTGAAATACTCAGGAGAAGGGAGAACTGGCCTAAAAGAGGTAGTGGCAAGAGAGCTTAAAGGAGAAGCCCTGAATCAGCAGGAAGTGGTCCTTCTCTTGCAGAGAAGGTTGTGAAATATCCCAGGAGAAAAATGAGCAGCAGCTACAAGCAGTTTGTGATTAAGGAGAACAGGCCAGGAGTCAAAATGAAAATGCCTGAACGGCATTAAGCTGAAAATTCTTTGCCACTCTGGCAGAGTTTCACGTGCATGCCATCCCATGCTGTAAAAATAATGTGCCTTTTGGGGAAAAGGAGGAAAAAAACCCCACCAAACCTAAACCAAGAAGGTCTTTTTCTTTTCAGACCAAACCTCCGCTTCCCACCACACAAACCTTTCACTTGTGCTCTGCTTTTCCCTGTCGAAAACCTTCGCTTATTCGTTTCTCCTACCCCCCTGCAACAACCACCTCTCCAGGACTAAAGCATCCCTCCTCTCCTTTTACAGTCTCCCTCCCCTCCACCAAGCCTTGGCTAATCACAGGCGGGATGTTTCCTTTGGCCTTGCCCGCCTATCTGTTAGGAACTCCTTTGTCCTGGACCAACCCGGGTCTGCATCTGCAAATGGCCCGTGCTGTCCTTTGCTCCAGCCGTACCAAGCCGCTAGCAAAGTCCTACCCTAACTGGAGGAGGAGCCTTTTTTCCAAGGTTGGGGAAGACTGTGCAGTGCAGGTGAGTAGGAAAGGAGGCAGCAAGGACTTTCTCTGGTTCTTGTTTCTGCTCCTCTGATAAGATGGGGCACTTCCCAACTCGGGCCTGACCTGGGCTGCAAAGGGAAGGGCCTGGGGGCAGCCTGGACTTGGATGATTTGTGACGGCAAACCAAACATTTCCACTTGAGCACGTGAACTACAACGTCACAATCCCAAGGGGCTCAAGTCTGTAAGACTCGGAAAATCTTAGTTGAGAAAATAACGAGTCCAAATGAACAGGATGCCCATGCTCTGAGCACAGCACTACGCTATAAGCTTTACTGACTGAACCTCTACTTTTCTACACAAATGCTAGTGATCTCCATAGAGAGGGAAAGGTGGTTTAGCTAGTTCTCCTCCAAAGCCCTTACACTGGTAAATCCAAAGGAACAACAGGGCCCTTCTGCAGGTCACCACAGCAAGCAGAAAGGCAATCGTTTGTTAAATCCATCTGGAGAACCATTCCAGCAGAAAACTGAATCCTTACCCGACTGTTGGCAGAACTCCCCACATCTCCTGGCTGGGGGGACGTCAGCAACATAGCCGCACCTTTCACGTTTGGGGTCCACCACAATGATGGTTTCCATTCTGTCACATCCTCTGAGCTAAAGCTGCCGGCAGGAGCTGGCTCATCCTGGGACTTGGTACCGCTCAGGCACGCGACCTGCAGTCCGGAAGTACCCCTGAAAAGACCTCAGCGGCCTGCATTAACACACCGGCACGCACTTGGGATGTAAACACTGACAAGTCATCTCTTATTTGCATCACATACAGAGGACCCAGTTTAGCAAATTGAACCTTACTTCTGCTGAAACTTTCCTTACAGGCAGCTCATTTTCTGCGTTTGTAAACCGTAGTAAAGGCCTGTTCTAGCGCAAATGCTCAAAACCTGCCTATGGTGAAGAAGCTGTTTAGACAAGCCCCAGTTTTCTTTCCTCACTGCTGCCTTGCTTCCCAGAAATCAATCAATACCAAAAGCTCTTTTCCTGCTAGTTTTGCTACAGCTTCATTACCTTTAGAGACAACACTTCTTACCTCTGCTACTCCAATACAGCCTCACAGCCCAGCAAAATCATACTGCAGGTAGGAAACCTTCACCATACAAAGACAGGCATGCTACAGGACTACATTACTCTCAAAAAACAGGCTCTTTCAAACACTCTTCCTTTCGCCTACCACAGTTCAGACAGTGTTAGAAAACAAGAGCAAAAAAGCAGGGTTCTCTCACATTTGTCAGAGCCCATTATAACAGCCATTCAATGCTAAGTCCAGCTCCAGTCTGAACCCCAGAATAAGAAATGCCGTCTCAAAAATCCCGGGAAAAGGAAGAGCTGTGAAACGGCAAGACCAGAGAACGTTCATGAAAGCCCCATCATGCAAGTACACATCCCTGCTCACAGACCAACTGCCCCATTCCCTAAGTGAGTGATGTTCTCAGCTGATTTGCAGCTCGGGGTCTCTTGTTCTTTAGCGCCGAGCACGTAGGTTGGAATTGGAGCTGGGAAGAAAACCATATGCAGTCAGCCTGGCTTCATTCAAGTCCAGATAAGTTCAAGTTCACATTTACCAGGAATCACAGCAGGTCCCATCCATCCCTGCAGACCCCAGCACCACTCCTGTGCAGCCTCCCGAGGAGCAGTAAGCGCAGAACAAGAAACCTTCCTTCAAAATAAGGCCCACAGCCTGCTCTTTCAACAGGAGGCATTGAGCACCAGCTGAGGGTATCCTCTGCTGTAACTACACCGAGCACCACCACCTCCATAAGGAGACCAGCTCCTAAATGATCCCTAGTCCTAAAAACACTGATCTTCCCTAGGGCAGTGCTAAGGAAATACCAGCGCACAGGGACACCTGGTCATTCAGTTTAAGCCAACGGGGAGAAGGACAGAGGACTAGAAAGAGAAAAATATGACGAGGGAGAAGACTGAGGAGCCGAGAAAGAAAGGTGCAGGGGAAAGGCAAGAGAGATGGACAGATCGAGAGAAATAGGGACAAGGAGACCTGCAGAGAGATGGAGGAATAAAAAGCAGGGACCAGGAGCGGGACAGAGAGGTGGGGACGGAAGGAGAGGAAGAAGGAAGGGCTGGTAGAGAAAGACAGGGACAGGGAGTGGGACATACAGATGGAGAGAGAAGGACAGGGAAGAGAACAAAGGGACTGAGAAATAAAGCGAGGGTCAGATCCTGACGAAGAGACTGAGAAGGGGGAAAAAAAAAAACCAGCAATGGGCTGGAGGACAGAGACAGACGAAGAGGAAAAGAGGGCTGAGAAGCACGAAGGAGGACGAGAGGACAAATAAAAGGGAGAGCCAGCTGGACGGAGGGGTATAGCAAGAAACGATGGGACAGGCAGCAAGACAGAGAAATCAAGACAGAGAAGATGGGGACAGGGAGCAGGACAGACGGACAGCGCAAGGAAGAAATGGGCAGGGAGCAGGACAGAGGTGGAGAAAGAAGCAGCAGGGCAAGAGGAAGAGAGGCAGAAAGAGGGAGAGGGAGCAGGAGAGGGAGAGAAAAATAAGGAGTGGGGGCAGGATAGAGATTGCCAAAAAAGTCTGGGGAAAGTCTGGGGTGGGCAGCAGGACGGAGAGGGAGTAAAAAAGAATAGGGGCAGGGAGCAGGACAGAGGGATATAGTGAGAAACGATAGGGTAGGGAGCAGGACAGAGCGACAGACAAGAATAACAGCAAAGAGAAAGAGAAGAACAGGGACGGTGAGCAGCACAGAGGGATGGAGAAAGAAAGAGAGGCATCAGGAGCCCTGCAGAGAGACGGAGGAAGCGGGGAGGGGAAGGAGAAGGGAGCAGCAGAGAGAGACAGAGAGAGGAGAGATGGGCAGGAAGAAGGACAGGGACAGTGGGATACGGCATGAAAAAACACAGTGACAGTGAGCAGGACAGAGCGAGAAAGAGAGAAAAACAAAGAGAAGCAGAAGGAAGGAGGGAGAGGGGAAGACAAGGACAGGGAGCGGGACACAGGCAAAGGGAGACCAAGAAGGACAGGGAACAGGCCAGAGAGACTGTGAAAAACAGAGCGGGATGCAGATCAGGACAAAAAGAAGAAAACAAGAGCAATGTGCTGCAGGACAGAGACAGAGGAAGGAAAAAAGAGCGACAGGGAGCAGGAGAGAGGGACAGCGAGAAAGAGACAGGGACGGGTAGAGCGACAGGGAAAGAGGGCCTTGGAGAAGAGAGGGACGGGGAGCAGAACACAATGCCAGAAGAAGAGAGGTACGGGGAAGCAAAAACATGACACAGAGGGAGATGGGGGGGCTGGGGACTGGGAGGGACTGAGAGGCAGAAGAGGGCTGACATGGCCCCAAGCGCCTGGGACTCACCGCAGCTCCCGCTCTCTGCACCGCCTGGCAAATTTTTCAGTTCAGGCACTTCTTTCTCTGCCTGTCTGTCCTTTCCTCCCTTCCTCTTCTGTAGCTCCAGTTGCTTGCCTGCCCTCGCCTCACGGGCGGCCCCAGCCCTCACCTCAGCCGGGCCGCGGCTGGAGCAGGGACCGCGCCTCCCGAGACCAACATGGCCGCCCGGCAGCCCCGTGCCCCAGGACTACAGCTCCCAGCATGCCGCGGGGTGCTCCTCCCTGCTGTCTGACCCTGCGGGGACACCGTCCCCCAGCTGGGCCCCGCCCCCCGCAGGCCCCATGGCCGCCTCCGCGGGGCTGCCCAGGCTCTGGAGCCCTGGTGGAGCAGGGAGGAGGAGGAGAGAGGGACAGAGCGGCAGAGAGGGGTGGGGCCGGGCGGTGGGGTGCCCGGAGAGGGACGGGAGACGGACAGAGGGAGTGGAGATGGTCAGAGGGACGAAGAGAATGGGGAGGAGGAGCTGGGCAGGGAGTGGAGGAAGGAAAAATCCTGGTGAGGAGCCGGCAGAGGGACAGAGCGGGAAAGAGCTGGAGGGGAAGGGGGACAGCGGGGTGCAGGGCGAAAAATAGTGATAAGCAGCAGGACAGAGGGACAGAGAGAGAAGGAGAAGGGCAGGAAGGAGGACAGAGGGACAGACTGACACGGGCGGGGTGAGGGAGCGGGCCAGGGGGGCAGAGAGGCAGAAAAGGCGCCAGGGGAGTGGAGTGACAGAGAAATGGGACAGAGAGCAGGACAGAGGGACAGAGCAGAAAGGGTGGGAGGGAAAAGGAGGGGAGAGAATCATAGGATCATTAAGGTTGGAAAAGACCTCTAAGATCATCGAGTCCAACCGTCAACCCAACACCACCATACCCACTAAACCATGTCCCTAAGCGCCTCATCTACACGTCTTTTAAATACTTCCAGGGATGGTGACTCAACCACTGCCCCGGGCAGCCTGTTCCAATGTTTCACCACTCTTTCAGTAAAGAAATTTTTCCTCATGTCCAATCTAAACCTCCCCTGGCGCAACTTGAGGCCGTTTCCTCTCGTCCTATCGCTTGTTCCTTGGGAGAAGAGACCGACACCCACCTCGCTACAACCTCCTTTCAGGTGGTTGTAGAGAGCGATGAGGTCTCCCCTCAGCCTCCTCTTCTCCAGGCTAAACAACCCCAGTTCCCTCAGCCACTCCTCATCAGACTTGTTCTCCAGACCCCTCACCAGCCTCGTTGCCCTTCTCTGGACACGCTCCAGCACCTCGATGTCCTTCTTGTAGTGAGGGGCCCAAAACTGAACACAGTATTCGAGGTGCGGCCTCACCAGTGCCAAGTACAGGCGGGCGATCACTTCCCTACTCCTGCTGGCCACACTATTTCTGATACAGGCCAGGATGCCATTGGCCTTCTTGGCCGCCTGGGCACACTGCCAGCTCATGTTCAGCCGGCTGTCGACCAACAGCCCCAGGTCCTTTTCTGCCAGGCAGCTTTCCAGCCACTCTTCCCCAAGCTTGTAGCGCTGCATGGGGTTGTTGTGGCCGAAATGCAGGACCCGGCACTTGGCCTTGTTGAATCTCATCCAGTTGGCCTCGGCCCATCGATCCAGCCTGTCCAGGTCCCTCTGCAGAGCCTTCCTACCCTCGAGCAGATCAACACTCCCACCCAACTTGGTGTCGTCTGCAAACTGACTGAGGGTGCACTCGATCCCCTCATCCAGGTCATCGATAAAGATATTGAACAAGACCGGCCCCAAAACTGAGCCCTGGGGAACACCGCTCGTGACCGGCCGCCAACTGGATTGAACTCCATTCACCACAACTCTCTGGGCCCGGCCGTCCAGCCAGTTTTTGACCCAGCGCAGAGTCCACCTGTCTAAGCCGTGAGCCTCCAGCTTCTCTAGGAGAATGCTGTGGGAGACGGTGTCAAAGGCCTTGCTGAAGTCCAGGTAGACACATCCACAGCCTTTCCCTCGTCCACTAGGCGGGTCACCTGGTCATAGAAGGAGATCAGGTTGGTCAAGCAGGACCTGCCTCTCATGAACCCGTGCTGGCTGGGCCTGATCCCCTGGTTGTCCCGCCCATGCCTTGTGAGCGCCCTCAAGATGAACCGCTCCATCATCTTCCCTGGCACCGAGGTCAGGCTGACAGGCCTGTAGTTCCCCGGATCCTCCTTCTGGCCCTTCTTGTAGATGGGCGTCACATTGGCAAGCCTCCAGTTGCCCGGGACCTCCCCCGTTAAACAGGACTGCTGATAAATGATGGAGAGTGGCTTCCACAGCACAGCACAGGTGTACTGGCTGTACAGCAAGTTGTTTTCCTTGGTTTAGTTTTTCCTGGAAGAGTCTCATGTTGGTACTGAGGAGAGGCGGAATGTCAGACAAAGTGGCTCATAGAATGGGAACGATACAGGGAAAGTTAGTCGGCTCTTGAAAGCCCCATTGCTCTAGAAGTTGAATCTTTTTTCTCTAGTCCTTTTTCTTTTCTAAGGAAGGGGGCGGGGGGAGGGGCATGGATGCTTTGTCTTCACAGCTCCTAAAACATGCATTGTAGCAGTCAAGACAGAGTATGCCTTTCTCACCTACCTTTTCTTTTTTGAACGTGGTGAATTCAATCTGCTGATCAATAGCCCACTGAGTTCAACAGACGCCTTTGATTTCTATCCTTTGGCTCAAGAGCTAGATGCAACCTCCTGTCACTGGTGTTAGCACAATTACTGCAGATAATCTGCTCTCTACTGTCCAATAGTCTAGGCTACCTACTGTCTAATGATCTATGCGAGAGTATAACCCGATCCGATGGTACACATAACATCAGCACGATGAAGAGATGTGATGTTCAAATGAAAAATGAGACAGTTTGAACACCTTCTAATAGCTTGCAGGAATAAAAAGGGGAAGCGCTGTATATAAAATGAAAAAATATAGTAAAATAAAGTAAATTTCTGAGCCTTCCGTGACAAGTTGTGTCATATCAAGTGCATGTCTGCAACGCCCTGTGCTGCACTCTGCGGGTCCTGTTCCCATTCAGTGATCTGGATGATGGGGCAGAGTGTACCCTCAGACAGCTTGCCGATGGCACACGACAGGGAGGCTCGTGCACCAAAGGGTCGTGCTGCCAAGCAGGGGGACCTTGACAGGCTGGAGGAAGGGGCTGGCAGGAACCTCCTGCAGTTCATCAAGGGGAAGAGCAAAGTCCTGCACATGGGGAGGAACCAGCCCTTGCATGGGTATATGCTGGGGGACACCCAGCTGGAAAGCAGCTGTGCAGACACCTGGGGTCATGGTGGACCCCAAGCTGACCAATTTGGAGCCTGCAAAGTGCCCCTGGGGCAAAGAAGGCTACCTGCATTGTGGGCTGCACTAGGCAAAGCGTTGGCAGCAGGTGGAGGGAGGTGGTCCTTTCCCCCCTGCTGTGTCCTGCTCTGGGCTCCCCAGTGCAAGGCAGACATGGCCATAGTGGAGAGAACCCCCACCCCAGGGCCCCCCCAGGGCCCCTCCCACTTTCCATTGGGCTCGGAATGTTGGTCAGTTGGAGCCAACAGCCAGCAGAGAGAGCAGGACGGAGCTGTGCTGGCACAGAGCAGCGCTGGGAGGAGGCAGGGTCTGGCCGAGCAGCGCTGCCCCGGCACCGGCACCAGCACCCCGCTTCCCATCCTCGCTGTCGCCGGCTGGGCAGCGTCCTTGGTGCACGGCGAGGGTCCTCCTGTCCCGGGCAGGATGGGCCAGGCCAACTGCTGCTGCGGCTCCAGGTGGACTCTCCCTGGGGGTCGGGGACAGGCGGGCATGGCCGGGTGCCGCAGCAGCTGCCTTCCTCATTCCCGCCACTCTCTGCTCTGCAGAGAGGCTCTCAGCGATGCCGAGGCGGTGCTGAGCGCAGACGTGCGGCTGACCTGGGGCTGCAAGAGGAGCGAGAGGTGCCTTCTCCTCCTCCAGGAGGAACTGGTCATCGCCAAGTTGCAGTAAGACCCTCAGAGCCCAGCTGCCTTTCCCCCAGCCCTGGCCCTGGGACCAGGGCAGGGACACCCTGGCACCAGCCCCAGGCCCCGGCACCTTGGTGCTGGATGCACCCGTGTCCGTCCCAACGGCAGGCGGGGGACAGGGCTCTGCGCGGGGCCACCCAAGGAGGCCACCTCTCTCACCAGGGCTGCCTCTCTTCTCTGCAGACACGGTGGCACCACCGTGCGCCCACAGCTCTGCCTGGCCCTGGACCAGCTGTGGGTGGTGAGCGGCGGCAAGGAGGCGGCGGGGGAGGACGAAGAGGAGGAGGAGGAGGAAGGCAGCGATGAGGACAGGACCTCCATCATCCTCATCTGGCCCACCGGCTCCTGTGTTGCCACTTTCAAGTGAGTCGTGGTGCCACGTCTCACGGCAGGGCCGGGCAGTGCGGTGCTGGCCCCCGTCCTCTCTGGGGTCTGGCAGCTGTGGTCAGGGCTGGCAAGGGGCAGGAGAGTTGCCCAACCATGCCCACGCCATCCTGTGAATGGCCTCTGCCCTCTGCACGCCGGCAGGGAGGGAGGGAGGGAGGCCGGGTTGGCCAGGTGGGGGCTGAGGGGTGGGCATGCAGGCAGCTGGAACGAGAGGGATGGGGGACATTTCTACGTCGTGCATCCCCTGGACACCTTTTGGTCCCCAGAAGGGAAGGCCGAAAGCAGCTCCTCTGGCAGGACAGAGGGAGCCAGGGCTTTGGCAGCGCCTCTGTCCTGCCCCAGGGGGCTTCATCCTGCCCCTGTGTCCTTCCCCGCGGGGTAGGGCTGTGAAGGCACCGGCCTCTGCCTACGGGCTGGGGGGCAGCAGGGCCTGATGCTGTTTCTCCTGCTGTTTCTCCTCTCTTTCTGCAGCTCCCGGACGCTGAAGGAGCTGTGGGTGTGCACACTGCTGGGGTAAGCCGGGGGGATGCTCTAGGCGCAGCCGTACGGGGGAACACAGTTCTCCAGCTGGGGAGAGGTGCCCCCACGGCTGTGGGCAGCTCTTGGGCAGACGGGGGATGAGCGTGGATGGAAAGCTTCTTCTTCCTCTGCAGCAGGGAGAGGCAGGTGGGGAAGCAGGGCTGAGCACGTGGCAGGCAGGAGCTCTGCAGGCAGCTCTGCTCTCTGCTTGGCTCCGGGGTGGTACCCGGGGGGGTTTGGGATCCCTTTTGCTGGAGAGAGAGGAGGTGGCTTGGGGCTCATTCTTTCTCTGTCCCTTCCCGTGCACAGGCAACCAGAAGGAGCGAAGAGAGCCCGGGTGACGCGACTGCCCTCCGTCAAACTCCTGGAGAAGGAGCTGAGCCGCCGCCATGCCGTGAGTGTCTCTCTTGTCTCGGCTCTGTCCCCTGAGCACTGGCCCTCCAGCTGAGCAGCAGAGGCATCGCTTCTCACCTTCTTCCACTCCTTCTCTCTTGCCCAGTGGAGGACATTAAGCGCCAGGAGCCTGGAGACCCTGATCGAGGGCCAGGCAAAGGTGAGAATGGCTGCCTTTGACCCACCTCTCACTGTGCCGGCGTGCCAGGGATCTCTGTCGAGTGGGGTGACCTTCTGTGGGAGGGTCCCGCGGTGCCACTTGGGGAGCTGAGAGGGTTGGGGAGCCACCAGGAACACCAGCGTGTCCTTGCTGGTGGCACTGGGAGGAAACCTGCCGCGCGGGGCAGAGAGCCCGGCAGGGCAGACGGTTCCAGGTCTGCCACACTCAGGCTGCCAGTGCCAGGTGGCAGCTCACCGGTGGCCCTTTTGGCTGTGGGGCTGCTCTAAGCACAGCCTGGTTCTTGCAGGATGATCCCAAGCAAGGGCCTCTGCCGGTCCCTTCTGGCAATGGAGGGGGACGTTGCCACTCGGCAGGTGAGTTTTGGAAAGAAAGGCAGGGAGGGCCTCCTTTTCCTCCTGCAACCGGCACTTCTGCAGAAGATGGGATGCTGCTGCGGCTGTCCTTCGCCCCGAGCAAGTCGTTCCCCATCGCTCTGCAGCAGGAGAGCGTTGAGCCCTCGGGGTCCCTTCGTTCCCACCTAATGTTTCTCCCTTGCACGCAGGGGCAGAGGGCACATTGCCGAGCGCTCGAGGTGGTGCCTGCCTCTGCTCCATCCTCAGAGCCAGGCAGATGGGTCCCTGCTCCTCGGCGGGAGTCGGCAGGAGCTCTGCTCACTTGTCCCCTGAGTGTCGCCATGCAGGTTTGGCACCCCAAGGGAGGACGTCACCTGGACGAGGAAGGACACCCGCTGGGCAGCAGCCACTGAACATGGTTCTCCGAGGACACGGAGCCTCTGCTGCTGTGCACAGCTTGGAGGAGGACAGGGCGAGGGCCGGGCCAGGCTGTCACGGTGTCACGCCAGCTCTCAGGATCCTCCGAGCTGGAGCCACTGCGCAGGAGCTGTGGTTCCAGCTGCCCACTCCCTGCCTGTCCTGCTGCACCGCTCAGCACCGTGCTGCAGGCAGGGCAGGGCAGGGCAGGGCAGGCTTTGAGAGCGCTGGCCTGGTGGTCTCCATTGATGGGCTCTTCTCTGTTTTCCTTTGTAGCAGGAAGGAGCAGGAGGAGGAGGAGGAGGGGGCTGCCCTGGCCCTTTGCTCTGCGGTGGACCCCGGCCGCTGCCCAGGCGCCAGGGCAGGCAGGCTCCGGCTGCAGCAGGGCGCTCTTTGGACAGCCCCTGGCAGCCCTCTGCGGGGAGGATGGCACGCTGCCCCAGCCCATCCAGGTAAGCCAGCCTGGACAGGGGGTCCCCAGCCCTCCAGCTGCTCCGGAGAAGGAGTGTCCCCAGGGGCTCCGGGGACGGGGAACTGGGCTTTTCACCCCTGGCTCACACCCTGATCCCAGTCCCTTTGCAGAGGGAGGGAGCCAGGTCTGGGGCAGAGCTCTGGCCATGGCCACCGCTGTCAGAAGGCAGCTCTTCAGCCAAGCAACTGTCCTCCTGCATCTCCTGCAGGAGCTCCTGAATATCCTGCACCAACAAGGGCCATCGACAGAGGGGATATTCCGGAGAGCTGCCAGCGGGACAGCAGTTCGGGAGCTCAAGGAAGCCCTTGACAGCGGTGTGGACGTCGACCTAGGAAGCCAGCCTGTGCTCCTGCTGGCCGTCATCTTGAAGGTGAGCGCTTCTGACCGGCAGCTGGAAGGGCTCCCGGCTGGCCTGGAGTGTTCCGAGGCTCACCTGGAGCCCTTGGCATTGCAGGACTTCCTCCGAAGCATCCCCGCCAAGCTCCTCGTCATCGACCTCTACAAGGATTGGATGCGAGCCATGGAGAAGCCAAGCAAGCAGGCAAAGGTGGAAGAGCTGAAAGCGTAAGTGTGGCTGGCAGCCTGCCTTTTGAGCAGCAACTGGTAGGGGCCTGGGACTTGCCTGCAAAAGGAGGGGCTCCTGAAAAAGCCATGTTTTCTGGCCACCCGCTGTTGCATTTCAAGGGAAAGGGCATGGACAGGGAGCCTTCCCTTGCGTGGGCTTGGGTGAAATCAGGAGCTGGGAAGCAACGCCGTGCTTCCTTCCTGAAGCGCAGGAGCACTGACCGCTGGCTGAGAGCACCTGGAAAGCTGCGCAGCACAGCCGCTGGCTCCCGCCTGTGTCGTTGCGCAAGCTTCGGGGACGGCTGTGGGCAACATCTCTTTTTTAACCTTGTGTTCCTGTTCCCTCAGGGTGGCCAACAAGTTGCCTGCAGCAAACCTCCTCCTGCTCAAGCAGCTGCTGTCCCTCCTCCAGCACATTGGCCACAGCGCGTCCACCAGCAGGATGAGCTGCAGCAACCTGGCCATCTGCGTTGGGCCTAACCTGCTGAGCCCAGCCAACGAGGACCTGCTCCCTCTGGAGGCCATGCTGGAGGTGGCTGAGAAGGTACGCTGTATTCACCAGCCGGCTGCAGCCTTCCCGGCCCGTCAGAGCTTGGCTGTTCGGAGGTCCCTGGCTGCCCCCTCTCTCCAACAAATGCTGGTGGGGTGGCTGCCGGGAAGAGCAGCCCCACAGCCACAGCCTTCTGCGCAGAGGGAAGGGTCAGGAGTGGGAAAGGCTGCTTGTCATGTTTTCAGGCACCCGCGCTGAAAGCAAGGCTTTCATGTGTGCAGGTGAAGGCGCTGGTGGAATTTCTGGCTGAAAACTGCTGTGAAATCTTTGGGGAGGAGATGGCTGGCCTTTCCAGTCCCCCAGCTGTGGAGTCACCGGTGCCCACGGGCAGATCCACAGGTATGAGGAGGGGCTGAGGGTTGTCACAGCCTGAGCAGACAGGTGAAGCTGGTGTAGGGCTTCTGGTGGGTTTTGCTTTAGCTGTTGTCCACTTCCAAGAAGTCACTTGGCTGCACGTGCTTTTGCTCTCCAGAGCTGCCTTTGGAAGACCAACGTGGCCCTGCAGGTGAAGCAGACATGCAGCACCAGGCAAAAGCCCTCCTGGACGCACCACCCTCTCTGCTCGTCCTCCCGAAAGCAGCAGGGGCAGACACGGTGGTGGGATCGGAAACAGCAGAGGTATGGCGGCTCCCCAAACACTGGGACAACGGGTCTCATGTAGGAGGGTAGTTCCTGATGAGTCCAAGTAGCTGCTGTGCCTCTTCCTGGCATTCGGTCTCTTGTGGCTTTGTGGCTTTGTGTGGGTTTTTTTTCCCCCCTGGTGTGATACATAGTAAGTAAAAGTGGACAGGTTGTTTCTCCAATGCCTTAGGCATGTGCTTAATCAAAGGAAACCCTACCAAATCCCTGCGGAAAGACAGATTTCAAAAGCAGAGCCTCCCACCGCAGAAGATGGTATTGCACCAAAGGGATATCCGCAGAGCTCTGTCTCGGGAGGGCAGCAGCAACCCCGGCAGAATGAAGTGGGCAAGCCTTTTCTTGCCCGGAGGGGGACCGCAGGCTCCCTGCTGAATGCCCCCCCAAATTAACCGAGTGTCACACACCCGTGTGAACACTGTGTTCCAAAGTGAGGCCCTTGGAAGAAAGGGCTCATGCAAACCAGCCAAAGGGATCTTCTCCGTAGGGCTCAGGTAGCAATTTGCCAAACGGTCGCTTCCTACTCTGGGGCGTCCCTTGCCACCTGCTAACGCCGACGTTTCTGTTTTAGGCACCCGTTGCTTTGCCTCCAAGCACCCCAGAGACCACGGTAGCCTCCCTGGTACGTGTAGAACTGAAGAGCCTTTCGGAGGAAAGGAGGTAACATGAGTCAGCTTTGGCGAAATCAAGAACTGATTCCAGTTGGTCCTGGCTTTACCTATCTAATCACACTGTGGGGTGGGATGGAAAGGTTTGCAGGCTCCCCCCAGGAAAATGAAGACCGAAGAAAAAGAAAGAGAAAAGAGGCCTGGGCAGAGGAGAGGGAATGCCAACAAGAAAAGAAAAGAAGGAAGGAAGAAAGAAAAAGATGGGGGCTGAAAAAAAGCAGGGAGGTCCAGAAGGTGAAGAAGCCCAGGTGGGTACCGGGCTCTGCTGCCCACCTTTCCCAACTCTGACGCTGCTCGAAGTCAGTCCAACGCGCTGGCAAGGGACGGCGAGGGATGGTGCTGCGCAGCGTTTGGAAATAGCTCCACGGCAGCTCCCCAGGGGCTCCCCATGGAGCCCTGCTGCCTGGCACAGGGGCACGGTGCACCTCTGTACACTCACAGGTCTCTAAGGGTATTGCCCATGGGGATAAGGCGCCAGAGCCATCCTGTAGTCAATGCCAGCACCAGCTCCCTCTTCTGGGCCATAAACAACTCCTCGTCAGCTGTGTTCCCCAAAGAAAGGGGAACAAAATCCTGCCTCTTCCTGCCCTTATGGATTCAGCCGATCTTTCTGACTCTGTCGTTGCAGGTGCCGATTCATTTTCACCGGCTGAACCGCTGTGACTCCTGGGCCCCCACAGTTGATGTCCACAATAAAAGGATCTTTCCTCTCTTCTGACTGCGTCTCCCATAGGATGTTCTGGAGTGGGGAGCTGTTGTTTTGTGCTGAATACTCGGGGAGGAGTTTGGGATCATCCCTTGGTCCAGAATCCTTTCCGGCGGGCATCAGGGCTGAGTTCAGGTGCCTTAGGAGTGAAACCAAAGCACAGAGTCACACAGGAGGGTGGAGGTTGGAAGGGACCTGTGGAGGTCATCTGGGTCCAAGCAGGACCTGCTCAAGCAGGCTCACCTGGAGCCAGTAAAATGGATCACCCCAACCGTAAAATACTGCTTTCTCATGTGCAGCTGGAATATCACGTCTTTTAATCTGTGCCCCTTTCCTCTGGTCCTCTCAGCGCACGCTCTTGAGAAGAGCCTGCCTCCCTCATCTTCTTTCCTTCTCAGCAGGTTTGTATACACATTGAGGAGACACACACAGCACCCCCCACCCCCCCACCCAGTCTTCCCTTCTCCCAGCTGAAGAGTGCCAGCTCTCTCAGCCTCTCCTCACATGGCAACGAGAAGGAGAACTTCCACTGGTCCTCTTTTGGAAACTTTTGGAAGGCCTCCGTCTCAAATAAGAAATTTGAGACACCAGCCTTCATCTAGGTTACCTCATGAGCTGTGCGATTGCAGTTTGGTGTAGAAGTGCCAGAGCGCATCATTAAGAGGGTGTTAATTTGGCCGTTCTGGTCATGAAGCTCGTCGGAGCACTGAGCTGGACACCTGGAGACGGCAGCTGTGCGTCAGCCAGGCTGGATGCTCAGTGTTCAGCACAGCAATGGCACAGCAGTGCCACAGCCGCTGCTCGAGGTATGTGTGCACTGACAACTTGCCCCTGAGTGTCCTGGTGCCCTGAGGTTTGGGATCACTCCGGTGGTTTTGACAAAAAGCTCTTGAAAAAGGTGTGAAGGAGGCGCAAGGCACAACTGTTGGAAGAATCTGCCACAGTCCTTGTCTTGGTGGGAAGGTGTTGGCGGGGAGAGCTACGTAATGGGGGACATTGCTCATTGCTAGTGCAGCAACCAGGTGAGGAAGGTGCTACCATTTGTCACCTACCACAAAGGTAGGCTGTGACGGAGAGGGTGCGCTGCTTTGCCGCATCCGTAACAACCAGAAGTATCCACTTCAGTTCCTTCAGTGTCTTTTGAATTCCACGTGTGGCTTTCTACACGGGTGCTGCTGTTTTGCTGTCGAGGGTAGTTTCTGTGTGCTGTGCTTTCGCCTTTTCCTGGTCTCTAGTGGCGCAACTGATACCGTCAATGCAACGCAGTACCTAAGGGAACAGGGTGCCACCAGCGGGGGTTTGGGGTCATTGCCGCGAGCTACCTGTGTAAAACAAATGCGATGAAGCTGGTGACTCTGGTCCTGGACATTGCTGTTGTTAGGAAACGACTGCTCCCCAACCAAAGGGGCCAGGGCTGCCAGGTGTTGCTGGCCCTCGCCTTCCCTTGGCAGCCTTTCCACAGCCCCACAGACACGGGGGCTCCGGGCTCGCCAGCCCAGTGACGGTGCCGACGTTGCCTTGCTCGCTCTCAGCGCCGCCGCCAGAGCCCAGCTCCGAAATGGCCAACGTCCAGCGCCTGCTCCCCCACCAAAGGGGCCAGGGCTGCCAGGTGTTGCTGGCCCTCGCCTTCCCTTGGCAGCCCTTCCACAGCCCCACAGACACAGGGGCTCCGGGTTTGCCAGCCTGGTGACGGTGCCGACGTTGCCTTGCTCGCTCTCAGCGCTGCCACCAGAGCCCAGCTCCGAAATGGCGAACGTCCAGCAACTGCTCCCCCACCAAAGGGGCCAGGGCTGCCAGGTGTTGCTGGCCCTCGCCTTCCCTTGGCAGCCCTTCCACAGCCCCACAGACACGGGGGCTCCGGGCTTGCCAGCCCGGTGACGGTGCCGACGTTGCCTTGCTCGCTCTCAGCGCCGCCGCCAGAGCCCAGCTCCGAAATGGCCAACGTCCAGCGCCTGCTCCCCCACCAAAGGGGCCAGGGCTGCCAGGTGTTGCTGGCCCTCGCCTTCCCTTGGCAGCCCTTCCACAGCCCCACAGACACGGGGGCTCCGGGCTCGCCAGCCCGGTGACGGTGCCGACGTTGCCTTGCTCGCTCTCAGCGCCGCCGCCAGAGCCCAGCTCCGAAATGGCCAACGTCCAGCGCCTGCTCCCCCACCAAAGGGGCCAGGGCTGCCAGGTGTTGCTGGTCCTCGCCTTCCCTTGGCAGCCCTTCCACAGCCCCACAGACACAGGGGCTCCGGGTTTGCCAGCCTGGTGACGGTGACGACGTTGCCTTGCTCGCTCTCAGCGCCGCCACCAGAGCCCAGCTCCGAAATGGCGAACGTCCAGCACCTGCTCCCCCACCAAAGGGGCCAGGGCTGCCAGGTGTTGCTGGCCCTCGCCTTCCCTTGGCAGCCCTTCCACAGCCCCACAGACACGGGGGCTCCGGGCTCGCCAGCCCAGAGACGGTGCCGACGTTGCCTTGCTCGCTCTCAGCGCCGCCGCCAGAGCCCAGCTCCGAAATGGCCAACGTCCAGCGCCTGCTCCCCCACCAAAGGGGCCAGGGCTGCCAGGTGTTGCTGGCGCTCGCCTTCCCTTGGCAGCCCTTCCACAGCCCCACAGACACAGGGGCTCCGGGCTCACCAGCCCGGTGATGGTGCCGACGTTGCCTTGCTCGCTCTTAGCGCCGCCACCAGAGCCCAGCTCCGAAATGGCGAACGTCCAGCACCTGCTCCCCCACCAAAGGGGCCAGGGCTGCCAGGTGTTGCTGGCCCTCGCCTTCCCTTGGCAGCCCTTCCACAGCCCCACAGACACAGGGGCTCCGGGTTTGCCAGCCCGGTGACGGTGCCAACGTTGCCTTGCTCGCTCTCAGCGCCGCCACCAGAGCCCAGCTCCGAAATGGCGAACGTCCAGCACCTGCTCCCCCACCAAAGGGGCCAGGGCTGCCAGGTGTTGCTGGCCCTCGCCTTCCCTTGGCAGCCCTTCCACAGCCCCACAGACACGGGGGCTCCGGGCTTGCCAGTCGGGTGACGGTGCCGACGTTGCCTTGCTCGCTCTCAGCGCCGCCGCCAGAGCCCAGCTCCGAAATGGCCAACGTCCAGCGCCTGCTCCCCCACCAAAGGGGCCAGGGCTGCCAGGTGTTGCTGGCCCTCGCCTTCCCTTGGCAGCCCTTCCACAGCCCCACAGACACGGGGGCTCCGGGATTGCCAGCCCGGTGACGGTGCCGACGTTGCCTTGCTCGCTCTCAGCGCCGCCGCCAGAGCCCAGCTCCGAAATGGCGAACGTCCAGCGACTGCTCCCCCACCAAAGGGGCCAGGGCTGCCAGGTGTTGCTGGCCCTCGCCTTCCCTTGGCAGCCCTTCCACAGCCCCACAGACACGGGGGCTCCGGGCTTGCCAGCCCGGTGATGGTGCCGACGTTGCCTTGCTCGCTCTCAGCGCCGCCACCAGAGCCCAGCTCCGAAATGGCGAACATCCAGCACCTGCTCCCCCACCAAAGGGGCCAGGGCTGCCAGGTGTTGCTGGCCCTCGCCTTCCCTTGGCAGCCCTTCCACAGCCCCACAGACACGGGGGCTCCGGGCTTGCCAGCCCGGTGACGGTGCCGACGTTGCCTTGCTCGCTCTCAGCGCCGCCGCCAGAGCCCAGCTCCGAAATGGCCAACGTCCAGCACCTTCTCCCCCACCAAAGGGGCCAGGGCTGCCAGGTGTTGCTGGCCCTTGTGTTCCCTTGGCAGCCCTTCCACAGCCCCACAGACACGGGGGCTCCGGGCTTGCCAGCCCGGTGATGGTGCCGACGTTGCCTTGCTCGCTCTCAGCGCCGCCGCCAGAGCCCAGCTCCGAAATGGCGAACGTCCAATGACTGCTCCCCCACCAAAGGGGCCAGGGCTGCCAGGTGTTGCTGGCCCTCGCCTTCCCTTGGCAGCCCTTCCACAGCCCCACAGACACGGGGGCTCCGGGCTTGCCAGCCCGGTGATGGTGCCGACGTTGCCTTGCTCGCTCTCAGCGCCGCCGCCAGAGCCCAGCTCCGAAATGGCAAACGTCCAGCGCCTGCTCCCCCACCAAAGGGGCCAGGGCTGCCAGGTGTTGCTGGCCCTCGCCTTCCCTTGGCAGCCCTTCCACAGCCCCACAGACACAGGGGCTCCGGGCTCACCAGCCCGGTGATGGTGCCGACGTTGCCTTGCTCACTCTTAGCGCCGCCACCAGAGCCCAGCTCCGAAATGGCGAACGTCCAGCACCTACTCCCCCACCAAAGGGGCCAGGGCTGCCAGGTGTTGCTGGCCCTCGCCTTCCCTTGGCAGCCCTTCCACAGCCCCACAGACACGGGGGCTCCGGGCTTGCCAGTCCGGTGACGGTGCCGACGTTGCCTTGCTCGCTCTCAGCTCTGCCGCCAGAGCCCAGCTCCGAAATGGCCAACGTCCAGCGCCTGCTCCCCCACCAAAGGGGCCAGGGCTGCCAGGTGTTGCTGGCCCTCGCCTTCCCTTGGCAGCCCTTCCACAGCCCCACAGACACAGGGGCTCCGGGATTGCCAGCCCGGTGACGGTGCCGACGTTGCCTTGCTCGCTCTCAGCGCCGCCGCCAGAGCCCAGCTCCGAAATGGCCAACGTCCAGCGCCTGCTCCCCCACCAAAGGGGCCAGGGCTGCCAGGTGTTGCTGGCCCTCGCCTTCCCTTGGCAGCCCTTCCACAGCCCCACAGACACAGGGGCTCCGGGTTTGCCAGCCCGGTGACGGTGCCAACGTTGCCTTGCTCGCTCTCAGCGCCGCCACCAGAGCCCATCTCCGAAATGGCGAACGTCCAGCACCTGCTCCCCCACCAAAGGGGCCAGGGCTGCCAGGTGTTGCTGGCCCTCGCCTTCCCTTGGCAGCCCTTCCACAGCCCCACAGACACGGGGGCTCCGGGATTGCCAGCCCGGTGACGGTGCCGACGTTGCCTTGCTCGCTCTCAGCGCCGCCGCCAGAGCCCAGCTCCGAAATGGCGAACGTCCAGCGACTGCTCCCCCACCAAAGGGGCCAGGGCTGCCAGGTGTTGCTGGCCCTCGCCTTCCCTTGGCAGCCCTTCCACAGCCCCACAGACACGGGGGCTCCGGGCTTGCCAGCCCGGTGATGGTGCCGACGTTGCCTTGCTCGCTCTCAGCGCCGCCGCCAGAGCCCAGCTCCGAAATGGCCAACGTCCAGCGCCTGCTCCCCCACCAAAGGGGCCAGGGCTGCCAGGTGTTGCTGGCCCTCACCTTCCCTTGGCAGCCCTTCCACAGCCCCACAGACACAGGGGCTCCGGGATTGCCAGCCTGGTGACGGTGCCGACGTTGCCTTGCTCGCTCTCAGCGCCGCCACCAGAGCCCAGCTCCGAAATGGCGAACATCCAGCACCTGCTCCCCCACCAAAGGGGCCAGGGCTGCCAGGTGTTGCTGGCCCTCGCCTTCCCTTGGCAGCCCTTCCACAGCCCCACAGACACGGGGGCTCCGGGCTTGCCAGCCCGGTGACGGTGCCGACGTTGCCTTGCTCGCTCTCAGCGCCGCCGCCAGAGCCCAGCTCCGAAATGGCCAACGTCCAGCACCTTCTCCCCCACCAAAGGGGCCAGGGCTGCCAGGTGTTGCTGGCCCTTGCGTTCCCTTGGCAGCCCTTCCACAGCCCCACAGACACGGGGGCTCCGGGCTTGCCAGCCCGGTGATGGTGCCGACGTTGCCTTGCTCGCTCTCAGCGCCGCCGCCAGAGCCCAGCTCCGAAATGGCGAACGTCCAATGACTGCTCCCCCACCAAAGGGGCCAGGGCTGCCAGGTGTTGCTGGCCCTCGCCTTCCCTTGGCAGCCCTTCCACAGCCCCACAGACACGGGGTCTCCGGGCTTGCCAGCCCGGTGATGGTGCCGACGTTGCCTTGCTCGCTCTCAGCGCCGCCGCCAGAGCCCAGCTCCGAAATGGCAAACGTCCAGCGCCTGCTCCCCCACCAAAGGGGCCAGGGCTGCCAGGTGTTGCTGGCCCTCGCCTTCCCTTGGCAGCCCTTCCACAGCCCCACAGACACAGGGGCTCCGGGCTCACCAGCCCGGTGATGGTGCCGACGTTGCCTTGCTCACTCTTAGCGCCGCCACCAGAGCCCAGCTCCGAAATGGCGAACGTCCAGCACCTGCTCCCCCACCAAAGGGGCCAGGGCTGCCAGGTGTTGCTGGCCCTCGCCTTCCCTTGGCAGCCCTTCCACAGCCCCACAGACACGGGGGCTCCGGGATTGCCAGCCCGGTGATGGTGCCGACGTTGCCTTGCTCGCTCTCAGCGCCGCCGCCAGAGCCCAGCTCCGAAATGGCCAACGTCCAGCGCCTGCTCCCCCACCAAAGGGGCCAGGGCTGCCAGGTGTTGCTGGCCCTCGCCTTCCCTTGGCAGTCCTTCCACAGCCCCATAGACACAGGGGCTCTGGGTTTGCCAGCCTGGTGATGGTGCCGACGTTGCCTTGCTCGCTCTTAGCGCCGCCACCAGAGCCCAGCTCCGAAATGGCGAACGTCCAGCACCTACTCCCCCACCAAAGGGGCCAGGGCTGCCAGGTGTTGCTGTCCCTCGCCTTCCCTTGGCAGCCCTTCCACAGCCCCACAGACACGGGGGCTCCGGGCTTGCCAGTCCGGTGACGGTGCCGACGTTGCCTTGCTCGCTCTCAGCTCTGCCGCCAGAGCCCAGCTCCGAAATGGCCAACGTCCAGCGCCTGCTCCCCCACCAAAGGGGCCAGGGCTGCCAGGTGTTGCTGGCCCTCGCCTTCCCTTGGCAGCCCTTCCACAGCCCCACAGACACAGGGGCTCCGGGATTGCCAGCCCGGTGACGGTGCCGACGTTGCCTTGCTCGCTCTCAGCGCTGCCGCCAGAGCCCAGCTCCGAAATGGCCAACATCCACCGCCTGCTCCCCCACCAAAGGGGCCAGGGCTGCCAGGTGTTGCTGGCCCTCGCCTTCCCTTGGCAGCCCTTCCACAGCCCCACAGACACAGGGGCTCCGGGTTTGCCAGCCCGGTGACGGTGCCAACGTTGCCTTGCTCGCTCTCAGCGCCGCCACCAGAGCCCAGCTCCGAAATGGCGAACGTCCAGCACCTGCTCCCCCACCAAAGGGGCCAGGGCTGCCAGGTGTTGCTGGCCCTCGCCTTCCCTTGGCAGCCCTTCCACAGCCCCACAGACACGGGGGCTCCGGGCTTGCCAGTCGGGTGACGGTGCCGACGTTGCCTTGCTCGCTCTCAGCGCCGCCGCCAGAGCCCAGCTCCGAAATGGCCAACGTCCAGCGCCTGCTCCCCCACCAAAAGGGCCAGGGCTGCCAGGTGTTGCTGGCCCTCGCCTTCCCTTGGCAGCCCTTCCACAGCCCCACAGACACGGGGGCTCCGGGATTGCCAGCCCGGTGATGGTGCCGACGTTGCCTTGCTCGCTCTCAGCGCCGCCGCCAGAGCCCAGCTCCGAAATGGCCAACGTCCAGCGACTGCTCCCCCACCAAAGGGGCCAGGGCTGCCAGGTGTTGCTGGCCCTCGCCTTCCCTTGGCAGCCCTTCCACAGCCCCACAGACACGGGGGCTCCGGGCTTGCCAGCCCGGTGATGGTGCCGACGTTGCCTTGCTCGCTCTCAGCGCCGCCGCCAGAGCCCAGCTCCGAAATGGCGAACGTCCAGCGACTGCTCCCCCACCAAAGGGGCCAGGGCTGCCAGGTGTTGCTGGCCCTCGCCTTCCCTTGGCAGCCCTTCCACAGCCCCACAGACACAGGGGCTCCGGGATTGCCAGCCCGGTGATGGTGCCGACGTTGCCTTGCTCGCTCTCAGCGCCACCGCCACAGCCCAGCTCCGAAATGGCAAACGTCCAGCGCCTGCTCCCCCACCAAAGGGGCCAGGGCTGCCAGGTGTTGCTGGCCCTCGCCTTCCCTTGGCAGCCCTTCCACAGCCCCACAGACACGGGGGCTCCGGGATTGCCAGCCCGGTGACGGTGCCGACGTTGCCTTGCTCGCTCTCAGCGCCGCCGCCAGAGCCCAGCTCCGAAATGGCGAACGTCCAGCGACTGCTCCCCCACCAAAGGGGCCAGGGCTGCCAGGTGTTGCTGGCCCTCGCCTTCCCTTGGCAGCCCTTCCACAGCCCCACAGACACGGGGGCTCCGGGCTTGCCAGCCCGGTGATGGTGCCGACGTTGCCTTGCTCGCTCTCAGCGCCGCCGCCAGAGCCCAGCTCCGAAATGGCCAACGTCCAGCGCCTGCTCCCCCACCAAAGGGGCCAGGGCTGCCAGGTGTTGCTGGCCCTCACCTTCCCTTGGCAGCCCTTCCACAGCCCCACAGACACAGGGGCTCCGGGATTGCCAGCCTGGTGACGGTGCCGACGTTGCCTTGCTCGCTCTCAGCGCCGCCACCAGAGCCCAGCTCCGAAATGGCGAACATCCAGCACCTGCTCCCCCACCAAAGGGGCCAGGGCTGCCAGGTGTTGCTGGCCCTCGCCTTCCCTTGGCAGCCCTTCCACAGCCCCACAGACACGGGGGCTCCGGGCTTGCCAGCCCGGTGACGGTGCCGACGTTGCCTTGCTCGCTCTCAGCACCGCCGCCAGAGCCCAGCTCCGAAATGGCCAACGTCCAGCACCTTCTCCCCCACCAAAGGGGCCAGGGCTGCCAGGTGTTGCTGGCCCTTGCGTTCCCTTGGCATCCCTTCCACAGCCCCACAGACACGGGGGCTCCGGGCTTGCCAGCCCGGTGATGGTGCCGACGTTGCCTTGCTCGCTCTCAGCGCCGCCGCCAGAGCCCAGCTCCGAAATGGCGAACGTCCAATGACTGCTCCCCCACCAAAGGGGCCAGGGCTGCCAGGTGTTGCTGGCCCTCGCCTTCCCTTGGCAGCCCTTCCACAGCCCCACAGACACGGGGGCTCCGGGCTTGCCAGCCCGGTGATGGTGCCGACGTTGCCTTGCTCGCTCTCAGTGCCGCCGCCAGAGCCCAGCTCCGAAATGGCAAACGTCCAGCGCCTGCTCCCCCACCAAAGGGGCCAGGGCTGCCAGGTGTTGCTGGCCCTCGCCTTCCCTTGGCAGCCCTTCCACAGCCCCACAGACACAGGGGCTCCGGGCTCACCAGCCCGGTGATGGTGCCGACGTTGCCTTGCTCACTCTTAGCGCCGCCACCAGAGCCCAGCTCCGAAATGGCGAACGTCCAGCACCTGCTCCCCCACCAAAGGGGCCAGGGCTGCCAGGTGTTGCTGGCCCTCGCCTTCCCTTGGCAGCCCTTCCACAGCCCCACAGACACGGGGGCTCCGGGCTTGCCAGCCCGGTGATGGTGCCGACGTTGCCTTGCTCGCTCTCAGCGCCGCCGCCAGAGCCCAGCTCCGAAATGGCCAACGTCCAGCGCCTGCTCCCCCACCAAAGGGGCCAGGGCTGCCAGGTGTTGCTGGCCCTCGCCTTCCCTTGGCAGTCCTTCCACAGCCCCATAGACACAGGGGCTCTGGGTTTGCCAGCCTGGTGATGGTGCCGACGTTGCCTTGCTCGCTCTTAGCGCCGCCACCAGAGCCCAGCTCCGAAATGGCGAACGTCCAGCACCTACTCCCCCACCAAAGGGGCCAGGGCTGCCAGGTGTTGCTGGCCCTCGCCTTCCCTTGGCAGCCCTTCCACAGCCCCACAGACACGGGGGCTCCGGGCTTGCCAGTCCGGTGACGGTGCCGACGTTGCCTTGCTCGCTCTCAGCTCTGCCGCCAGAGCCCAGCTCCGAAATGGCCAACGTCCAGCGCCTGCTCCCCCACCAAAGGGGCCAGGGCTGCCAGGTGTTGCTGGCCCTCGCCTTCCCTTGGCAGCCCTTCCACAGCCCCACAGACACAGGGGCTCCGGGATTGCCAGCCCGGTGACGGTGCCGACGTTGCCTTGCTCGCTCTCAGCGCTGCCGCCAGAGCCCAGCTCCGAAATGGCCAACATCCACCGCCTGCTCCCCCACCAAAGGGGCCAGGGCTGCCAGGTGTTGCTGGCCCTCGCCTTCCCTTGGCAGCCCTTCCACAGCCCCACAGACACAGGGGCTCCGGGTTTGCCAGCCCGGTGACGGTGCCAACGTTGCCTTGCTCGCTCTCAGCGCCGCCACCAGAGCCCAGCTCCGAAATGGCGAACGTCCAGCACCTGCTCCCCCACCAAAGGGGCCAGGGCTGCCAGGTGTTGCTGGCCCTCGCCTTCCCTTGGCAGCCCTTCCACAGCCCCACAGACACGGGGGCTCCGGGCTTGCCAGTCGGGTGACGGTGCCGACGTTGCCTTGCTCGCTCTCAGCGCCGCCGCCAGAGCCCAGCTCCGAAATGGCCAACGTCCAGCGCCTGCTCCCCCACCAAAAGGGCCAGGGCTGCCAGGTGTTGCTGGCCCTCGCCTTCCCTTGGCAGCCCTTCCACAGCCCCACAGACACGGGGGCTCCGGGATTGCCAGCCCGGTGATGGTGCCGACGTTGCCTTGCTCGCTCTCAGCGCCGCCGCCAGAGCCCAGCTCCGAAATGGCGAACGTCCAGCGACTGCTCCCCCACCAAAGGGGCCAGGGCTGCCAGGTGTTGCTGGCCCTCGCCTTCCCTTGGCAGCCCTTCCACAGCCCCACAGACACGGGGGCTCCGGGCTTGCCAGCCCGGTGATGGTGCCGACGTTGCCTTGCTCGCTCTCAGCGCCGCCGCCAGAGCCCAGCTCCGAAATGGCGAACGTCCAGCGACTGCTCCCCCACCAAAGGGGCCAGGGCTGCCAGGTGTTGCTGGCCCTCGCCTTCCCTTGGCAGCCCTTCCACAGCCCCACAGACACAGGGGCTCCGGGATTGCCAGCCCGGTGATGGTGCCGACGTTGCCTTGCTCGCTCTCAGCGCCACCGCCACAGCCCAGCTCCGAAATGGCGAACGTCCAGCGCCTGCTCCCCCACCAAAGGGGCCAGGGCTGCCAGGTGTTGCTGGCCCTCGCCTTCCCTTGGCAGCCCTTCCACAGCCCCACAGACACGGGGGCTCCGGGCTCACCAGTCCGGTGATGGTGCCGACGTTGCCTTGCTCGCTCTCAGCGCCGCCGCCAGAGCCCAGCTCCGAAATGGCAAACGTCCAGCGCCTGCTCCCCCACCAAAGGGGCCAGGGCTGCCAGGTGTTGCTGGCCCTCGCCTTCCCTTGGCAGCCCTTCCACAGCCCCACAGACACGGGGGCTCCGGGCTTGCCAGCCCGGTGATGGTGCCGACGTTGCCTTGCTCGCTCTCAGCGCCGCCGCCAGAGCCCAGCTCCGAAATGGCAAACGTCCAGCGCCTGCTCCCCCACCAAAGGGGCCAGGGCTGCCAGGTGTTGCTGGCCCTCGCCTTCCCTTGGCAGCCCTTCCACAGCACCACAGACACGGGGGTTCCGGGCTTGCCAGCCCGGTGATGGTGCCGACGTGGCCTTGCTCGCTCTCAGCGCCGCCGCCAGAGCCCAGCTCCAAAATGGCCAACGTCCAGCGCCTGCTTCCCCACCAAAGGGGCCAGGGCTGCCAGGTGTTGCTGGCCCTCGCCTTCCCTTGGCAGCCCTTCCACAGCCCCACAGACACAGGGGCTCCGGGATTGCCAGCCTGGTGACGGTGCCGACGTTGCCTTGTTCGCTCTCAGCGCCGCCGCCAGAGCCCAGCTCCGAAATGGCCAACGTCCAGCGCCTGCTCCCCCACCAAAGGGGCCAGGGCTGCCAGGTGTTGCTGGCCCTCGCCTTCCCTTGGCAGCCCTTCCACAGCCCCACAGACACGGGGGCTCCGGGCTTGCCAGCCCGGTGACGGTGCCGACGTTGCCTTGCTCGCTCTCAGCTCCGCTGCCAGAGCCCAGCTCCGAAATGGCAAACGTCCAGCGCCTGCTCCCCCACCAAAGGGGCCAGGGCTGCCAGGTGTTGCTGGCCCTCGCCTTCCCTTGGCAGCCCTTCCACAGCCCCACAGACACGGGGGCTCCGGGCTTGCCAGCCCGGTGATGGTGCCGACGTTGCCTTGCTCGCTCTCAGCGCCGCCGCCAGAGCCCAGCTCCGAAATGGCCAACGTCCAGCGCCTGCTCCCCCACCAAAGGGGCCAGGGCTGCCAGGTGTTGCTGGCCCTCGCCTTCCCTTGGCAGCCCTTCCACAGCCCCACAGACACAGGGGCTCCGGGCTCGCCAGCCCGGTGGTTGCGCTGACGTTGCCTTGCTCGCTCTCAGCGCCGCCGCCAGAGCCCACCTCCGAAATGGCCAACGTCCAGCGCCTGCTCCCCCACCAAAGAGGCAAGGGCTGCCAGGTGTTGCTGGCCCTCGCTTTCCCTTGGCAGCCCTTCCACAGCCCCACAGACACGGGGGCTCCGGGCTTGCCAGCCCGGTGACGGTGCCGACGTTGCCTTGCTCGCTCTCAGCGCCGCCGCCAGAGCCCAGCTCCGAAATGGCGAACGTCCACCGACTGCTCCCCCACCAAAGGGGCCAGGGCTGCCAGGTGTTGATGGCCCTCGCCTTCCCTTGGCAGCCCTTCCACAGCCCCACAGACACGGGGGCTCCGGGCTCCCAACCCGGTGACGGTGCCGACGTTGCCTTGCTCGCTCTCAGCGCCGCCGCCAGAGCCCAGCTCCGAAATGGCAAACGTCCAGCGCCTGCTCCCCCACCAAAGGGGCCAGGGCTGCCAGGTGTTGCTGGCCCTCGCCTTCCCTTGGCAGCCCTTCCACAGCCCCACAGACACGGGGGCTTCAGGCTCGCCAGCCCAGTGACGGTGCCGACGTTGCCTTGCTCGCTCTCATTTTCGCTGCCAGAGCACAGCTCCGAAATGGCCAACGTCCAGCGCCTGCTCCCTCACTAAAGGGGCCAGGGCTGCCAGGTGTTGCTGGCCCTCGCCTTCCCTTGGCAGCCCTTCCACAGCCCCACAGACACGGGGGCTCCGGGCTTGCCAGCCCGGTGACGGTGCCGACGTTGCCTTGCTCGCTCTCAGCGCCACCGCCAGAGCCCAGCTCCGAAATGGCGAATGTTCAGCGCCTGCTCCCCCACCAAAGGGGCCAGGGCTGCCAGGTGTTGCTGGTCCTCGCCTTCCCTTGGCAGCCCTTCCACAGCCCCACAGACACGGGGGCTCCGGGCTTGCCAGCCCGGTGACGGTGCCGACGTTGCCTTGCTCGCTCTCAGCTCCGCAGCCAGAGCCCAGCTCCGAAATGGCCAACGTCCAGCGCCTGCTCCCCCACCAAAGGGGCCAGGGCTGCCAGGTGTTGCTGGCCCTCGCCTTCCCTTGGCAGCCCTTCCACAGCCCCACAGACACGGGGGCTCCGGGCTTGCCAGCCCGGTGATGGTGCCGACGTTGCCTTGCTCGCTCTCAGATCCGCCGCCAGAGCCCAGCTCCGAAATGGCGAACGTCCAGCGCCTGCTCCCCCACCAAAGGGGCCAGGGCTGCCAGGTGTTGCTGGCCCTCGCCTTCCCTTGGCAGCCCTTCCACAGCCCCACAGACACGGGGGCTCCGGGCTTGCCATCCCGGTGACGGTGCCGACGTTGCCTTGCTCGCTCTCAGCGCCACCGCCAGAGCCCAGCTCCGAAATGGCGAACGTTCAGCGCCTGCTCCCCCACCAAAGGGGCCAGGGCTGCCAGGTGTTGCTGGCCCTCGCCTTCCCTTGGCAGCCCTTCCACAGCCCCACAGACACGGGGGCTCCGGGTTTGCCAGCCCGGTGACGGTGCCGACGTTGCCTTGCTCGCTCTCATTTCCGCTGCCAGAGCCCAGCTCCGAAATGGCCAACGTCCAGCGCCTGCTCCCCCACCAAAGGGGCCAGGGCTGCCAGGTGTTGCTGGCCCTCGCCTTCCCTTGGCAGCCCTTCCACAGCCCCACAGACACGGGGGCTCCGGGCTTGCCAGTCGGGTGACGGTGCCGACGTTGCCTTGCTCGCTCTCAGCGCCGCCGCCAGAGCCCAGCTCCGAAATGGCCAACGTCCAGCGCCTGCTCCCCCACCAAAAGGGCCAGGGCTGCCAGGTGTTGCTGGCCCTCGCCTTCCCTTGGCAGCCCTTCCACAGCCCCACAGACACGGGGGCTCCGGGATTGCCAGCCCGGTGATGGTGCCGACGTTGCCTTGCTCGCTCTCAGCGCCGCCGCCAGAGCCCAGCTCCGAAATGGCGAACGTCCAGCGACTGCTCCCCCACCAAAGGGGCCAGGGCTGCCAGGTGTTGCTGGCCCTCGCCTTCCCTTGGCAGCCCTTCCACAGCCCCACAGACACGGGGGCTCTGGGCTTGCCAGCCCGGTGATGGTGCCGACGTTGCCTTGCTCGCTCTCAGCGCCGCCGCCAGAGCCGAGCTCCGAAATGGCGAACGTCCAGCGACTGCTCCCCCACCAAAGGGGCCAGGGCTGCCAGGTGTTGCTGGCCCTCGCCTTCCCTTGGCAGCCCTTCCACAGCCCCACAGACACAGGGGCTCCGGGATTGCCAGCCCGGTGATGGTGCCGACGTTGCCTTGCTCGCTCTCAGCGCCACCGCCACAGCCCAGCTCCGAAATGGCGAACGTCCAGCGCCTGCTCCCCCACCAAAGGGGCCAGGGCTGCCAGGTGTTGCTGGCCCTCGCCTTCCCTTGGCAGCCCTTCCACAGCCCCACAGACACGGGGGCTCCGGGCTCACCAGTCCGGTGATGGTGCCGACGTTGCCTTGCTCGCTCTCAGCGCCGCCGCCAGAGCCCAGCTCCGAAATGGCAAACGTCCAGCGCCTGCTCCCCCACCAAAGGGGCCAGGGCTGCCAGGTGTTGCTGGCCCTCGCCTTCCCTTGGCAGCCCTTCCACAGCCCCACAGACACGGGGGCTCCGGGCTCACCAGCCCGGTGATGGTGCCGACGTTGCCTTGCTCGCTCTCAGCGCCGCCGCCAGAGCCCAGCTCCGAAATGGCCAACGTCCAGCGCCTGCTCCCCCACCAAAGGGGCCAGGGCTGCCAGGTGTTGCTGGCCCTCGCCTTCCCTTGGCAGCCCTTCCACAGCACCACAGACACGGGGGTTCCGGGCTTGCCAGCCCGGTGATGGTGCCGACGTGGCCTTGCTCGCTCTCAGCGCCGCCGCCAGAGCCCAGCTCCAAAATGGCCAACGTCCAGCGCCTGCTTCCCCACCAAAGGGGCCAGGGCTGCCAGGTGTTGCTGGCCCTCGCCTTCCCTTGGCAGCCCTTCCACAGCCCCACAGACACAGGGGCTCCGGGATTGCCAGCCTGGTGACGGTGCCGACGTTGCCTTGTTCGCTCTCAGCGCCGCCGCCAGAGCCCAGCTCCGAAATGGCCAACGTCCAGCGCCTGCTCCCCCACCAAAGGGGCCAGGGCTGCCAGGTGTTGCTGGCCCTCGCCTTCCCTTGGCAGCCCTTCCACAGCCCCACAGACACGGGGGCTCCGGGCTTGCCAGCCTGGTGACGGTGCCGACGTTGCCTTGCTCGCTCTCAGCTCCGCTGCCAGAGCCCAGCTCCGAAATGGCAAACGTCCAGCGCCTGCTCCCCCACCAAAGGGGCCAGGGCTGCCAGGTGTTGCTGGCCCTCGCCTTCCCTTGGCAGCCCTTCCACAGCCCCACAGACACGGGGGCTCCGGGCTTGCCAGCCCGGTGATGGTGCCGACGTTGCCTTGCTCGCTCTCAGCGCCGCCGCCAGAGCCCAGCTCCGAAATGGCCAACGTCCAGCGCCTGCTCCCCCACCAAAGGGGCCAGGGCTGCCAGGTGTTGCTGGCCCTCGCCTTCCCTTGGCAGCCCTTCCACAGCCCCACAGACACAGGGGCTCCGGGCTCGCCAGCCCGGTGGTTGCGCTGACGTTGCCTTGCTCGCTCTCAGCGCCGCCGCCAGAGCCCACCTCCGAAATGGCCAACGTCCAGCGCCTGCTCCCCCACCAAAGAGGCAAGGGCTGCCAGGTGTTGCTGGCCCTCGCTTTCCCTTGGCAGCCCTTCCACAGCCCCACAGACACGGGGGCTCCGGGCTTGCCAGCCCGGTGACGGTGCCGACGTTGCCTTGCTCGCTCTCAGCGCCGCCGCCAGAGCCCAGCTCCGAAATGGCCAACGTCCAGCGCCTGCTCCCCCACCAAAGGGGCCAGGGCTGCCAGGTGTTGATGGCCCTCGCCTTCCCTTGGCAGCCCTTCCACAGCCCCACAGACACGGGGGCTCCGGGCTCCCAACCCGGTGACGGTGCCGACGTTGCCTTGCTCGCTCTCAGCGCCGCCGCCAGAGCCCAGCTCCGAAATGGCAAACGTCCAGCGCCTGCTCCCCCACCAAAGGGGCCAGGGCTGCCAGGTGTTGCTGGCCCTCGCCTTCCCTTGGCAGCCCTTCCACAGCCCCACAGACACGGGGGCTTCAGGCTCGCCAGCCCAGTGACGGTGCCGACGTTGCCTTGCTCGCTCTCATTTTCGCTGCCAGAGCACAGCTCCGAAATGGCCAACGTCCAGCGCCTGCTCCCTCACTAAAGGGGCCAGGGCTGCCAGGTGTTGCTGGCCCTCGCCTTCCCTTGGCAGCCCTTCCACAGCCCCACAGACACGGGGGCTCCGGGCTTGCCAGCCCGGTGACGGTGCCGACGTTGCCTTGCTCGCTCTCAGCGCCACCGCCAGAGCCCAGCTCCGAAATGGCGAATGTTCAGCGCCTGCTCCCCCACCAAAGGGGCCAGGGCTGCCAGGTGTTGCTGGTCCTCGCCTTCCCTTGGCAGCCCTTCCACAGCCCCACAGACACGGGGGCTCCGGGCTTGCCAGCCCGGTGACGGTGCCGACGTTGCCTTGCTCGCTCTCAGCTCCGCAGCCAGAGCCCAGCTCCGAAATGGCCAACGTCCAGCGCCTGCTCCCCCACCAAAGGGGCCAGGGCTGCCAGGTGTTGCTGGCCCTCGCCTTCCCTTGGCAGCCCTTCCACAGCCCCACAGACACGGGGGCTCCGGGCTTGCCAGCCCGGTGATGGTGCCGACGTTGCCTTGCTCGCTCTCAGATCCGCCGCCAGAGCCCAGCTCCGAAATGGCGAACGTCCAGCGCCTGCTCCCCCACCAAAGGGGCCAGGGCTGCCAGGTGTTGCTGGCCCTCGCCTTCCCTTGGCAGCCCTTCCACAGCCCCACAGACACGGGGGCTCCGGGCTTGCCATCCCGGTGACGGTGCCGACGTTGCCTTGCTCGCTCTCAGTGCCACCGCCAGAGCCCAGCTCCGAAATGGCGAACGTTCAGCGCCTGCTCCCCCACCAAAGGGGCCAGGGCTGCCAGGTGTTGCTGGCCCTCGCCTTCCCTTGGCAGCCCTTCCACAGCCCCACAGACACGGGGGCTCCGGGTTTGCCAGCCCGGTGACGGTGCCGACGTTGCCTTGCTCGCTCTCATTTCCGCTGCCAGAGCCCAGCTCCGAAATGGCCAACGTCCAGCGCCTGCTCCCCCAGCAAAGGGGCCAGGGCTGCCAGGTGTTGCTGGCCCTCGCCTTCCCTTGGCAGTCCTTCCACAGCACCACAGACACGGGGGCTCCGGGCTTGCCAGCCCGGTGATGGTGCCGACGTTGCCTTGCTCGCTCTCAGTGCCGCCGCCAGAGCCCAGCTCCGAAATGGCCAACATCCAGCGCCTGCTCCCCCACCAAAGGGGCCAGGGCTGCCAGGTGTTGCTGGCCCTCGCCTTCCCTTGGCAGCCCTTCCACAGCCCCACAGACACGGGGGCTCCGGGCTTGCCATCCCGGTGACGGTGCCGACGTTGCCTTGCTCGCTCTCAGCGCCACCGCCAGAGCCTAGCTCCGAAATGGCCAACGTCCAGCGCCTGCTCCCCCACCAAAGGGGCCAGGGCTGCCAGGTGTTGCTGGCCCTCGTCTTCCCTTGGCAGCCCTTCCACAGCCCCACAGACACGGGGGCTCCGGGCTTGCCAGCCCGGTGACGGTGCCGACGTTGCCTTGCTCGCTCTCAGCGCCGCCGCCAGAGCCCAGCTCCGAAATGGCCAACATCCAGCGCCTGCTCCCCCACTAAAGGGGCCAGGGCTGCCAGGTGTTGCTGGCCCTCGCCTTCCCTTGGCAGCCCTTCCACAGCCCCACAGACACGGGGGCTCCGGGCTTGCCAGCCCGGTGACGGTGCCGACGTTGCCTTGCTCGCTCTCAGCGCCACCGCCAGAGCCTAGCTCCGAAATGGCCAACGTCCACCGCCTGCTCCCCCACCAAAGGGGCCAGGGCTGCCAGGTGTTGCTGGCCCTCGCCTTCCCTTGGCAGCCCTTCCACAGCCCCACAGACACGGGGGCTCCGGGATTGCCAGCCCGGTGATGGTGCCGATGTTGCCTTGCTCGCTCTCAGCGCCGCCACCAGAGCCCAGCTCCGAAATGGCCAACGTCCAGCGACTGCTCCCCCACCAAAGGGGCCAGGGCTGCCAGGTGTTGCTGGCCCTCGCCTTCCCTTGGCAGTCCTTCCACAGCCCCACAGACACGGGGGCTCCGGGATTGCCAGCCCGGTGATGGTGCCGACGTTGCCTTGCTTGCTCTCAGCGCCACCGCCAGAGCCCAGCTCCGAAATGGCGAACGTCCAGCGCCTGCTCCCCCACCAAAGGGGCCAGGGCTGCCAGGTGTTGCTGGCCCTCGCCTTCCCTTGGCAGCCCTTCCACAGCCCCACAGACACGGGGGCTCCGGGCTTGCCAGCCCGGTGATGGTGCCGACGTTGCCTTGCTCGCTCTCAGCGCCGCCGCCAGAGCCCAGCTCCGAAATGGCCAACGTCCAGCGCCTGCTCCCCCACCAAAGGGGCCAGGGCTGCCAGGTGTTGCTGGCCCTCGCCTTCCCTTGGCAGCCCTTCCACAGCCCCACAGACACGGGGGCTCCGGGCTTGCCAGCCCGGTGACGTTGCCGACGTTGCCTTGCTCGCTCTCAGCTCCGCAGCCAGAGCCCAGCTCCGAAATGGCGAACGTCCAGCGCCTGCTCCCCCACCAAAGGGGCCAGGGCTGCCAGGTGTTGCTGGTCCTCGCCTTCCCTTGGCAGCCCTTCCACAGCCCCACAGACACGGGGGCTCCGGGCTTGCCAGCCCGGTGATGGTGCCGACGTTGCCTTGCTCGCTCTCAGCGCCACCGCCAGAGCCCAGCTCCGAAATGGCGAACGTCCAGCGCCTGCTCCCCCACCAAAGGGGCCAGGGCTGCCAGGTGTTGCTGGCCCTCGCCTTCCCTTGGCAGCCCTTCCACAGCCCCACAGACACGGGGGCTCCGGGTTTGCCAGCCCGGTGACGGTGCCGACGTTGCCTTGCTCGCTCTCATTTCCGCTGCCAGAGCCCAGCTCCGAAATGGCCAACGTCCAGCGCCTGCTCCCCCACCAAAGGGGCCAGGGCTGCCAGGTGTTGCTGGCCCTCGCCTTCCCTTGGCAGCCCTTCCACAGCCCCACAGACACGGGGGCTCCGGGCTTGCCAGCCCGGTGATGGTGCCGACGTTGCCTTGCTCGCTCTCAGTGCCGCCGCCAGAGCCCAGCTCCGAAATGGCCAACATCCAGCGCCTGCTCCCCCACCAAAGGGGCCAGGGCTGCCAGGTGTTGCTGGCCCTCGCCTTCCCTTGGCAGCCCTTCCACAGCCCCACAGACACGGGGGCTCCGGGCTTGCCATCCCGGTGACGGTGCCGACGTTGCCTTGCTCGCTCTCAGCGCCACCGCCAGAGCCTAGCTCCGAAATGGCCAACGTCCACCGCCTGCTCCCCCACCAAAGGGGCCAGGGCTGCCAGGTGTTGCTGGCCCTCGCCTTCCCTTGGCAGCCCTTCCACAGCCCCACAGACACGGGGGCTCCGGGCTTGCCAGCCCGGTGACGGTGCCGACGTTGCCTTGCTCGCTCTCAGCGCCGCCGCCAGAGCCCAGCTCCGAAATGGCCAACGTCCAGCGCCTGCTCCCCCAGCAAAGGGGCCAGGGCTGCCAGGTGTTGCTGGCCCTCGCCTTCCCTTGGCAGCCCTTCCACAGCACCACAGACACGGGGGCTCCGGGCTTGCCAGCCCGGTGATGGTGCCGACGTTGCCTTGCTCGCTCTCAGTGCCGCCGCCAGAGCCCAGCTCCGAAATGGCCAACATCCAGCGCCTGCTCCCCCACTAAAGGGGCCAGGGCTGCCAGGTGTTGCTGGCCCTCGCCTTCCCTTGGCAGCCCTTCCACAGCCCCACAGACACGGGGGCTCCGGGCTTGCCAGCCCGGTGACGGTGCCGACGTTGCCTTGCTCGCTCTCAGTGCCACCGCCAGAGCCTAGCTCCGAAATGGCCAACGTCCACCGCCTGCTGCCCCACCAAAGGGGCCAGGGCTGCCAGGTGTTGCTGGCCCTCGCCTTCCCTTGGCAGCCCTTCCACAGCCCCACAGACACGGGGGCTCCGGGATTGCCAGCCCGGTGATGGTGCCGACGTTGCCTTGCTCGCTCTCAGCGCCGCCACCAGAGCCCAGCTCCGAAATGGCCAACGTCCAGCGACTGCTCCCCCACCAAAGGGGCCAGGGCTGCCAGGTGTTGCTGGCCCTCGCCTTCCCTTGGCAGTCCTTCCACAGCCCCACAGACACGGGGGCTCCGGGATTGCCAGCCCGGTGATGGTGCCGACGTTGCCTTGCTCGCTCTCAGCGCCGCCGCCAGAGCCCAGCTCCGAAATGGCGAACGTCCAGCGACTGCTCCCCCACCAAAGGGGCCAGGGCTGCCAGGTGTTGCTGGCCCTCGCCTTCCCTTGGCAGCCCTTCCACAGCCCCACAGACACGGGGGCTTCGGGATTGCCAGCCCGGTGACGGTGCCGACGTTGCCTTGCTCGCTCTCAGCGCCACCGCCAGAGCCCAGCTCCGAAATGGCGAACGTTCAGCGACTGCTCCCCCACCAAAGGGGCCGGGGCTGCCAGGTGTTGCTGGCCCTCGCCTTCCCTTGGCAGCCCTTCCACAGCCCCACAGACACGGGGGCTCCGGGCTTGCCAGCCCGGTGATGGTGCCGACGTTGCCTTGCTCGCTCTCAGCGCCGCCGCCAGAGCCCAGCTCCGAAATGGCCAACGTCCAGCGCCTGCTCCCCCACCAAAGGGGCCAGGGCTGCCAGGTGTTGCTGGCCCTCGCCTTCCCTTGGCAGCCCTTCCACAGCCCCACAGACACGGGGGCTCCGGGATTGCCAGCCCGGTGATGGTGCCGACGTTGCCTTGCTCGCTCTCAGCGCCACCGCCAGAGCCCAGCTCCGAAATGGCGAACGTCCAGCGCCTGCTCCCCCACCAAAGGGGCCAGGGCTGCCAGGTGTTGCTGGCCCTCGCCTTCCCTTGGCAGCCCTTCCACAGCCCCACAGACACGGGGGCTCCGGGCTTGCCAGCCCGGTGATGGTGCCGACGTTGCCTTGCTCGCTCTCAGCGCCGCCGCCAGAGCCCAGCTCCGAAATGGCCAACGTCCAGCGACTGCTCCCCCAGCAAAGGGGCCAGGGCTGCCAGGTGTTGCTGGCCCTCGCCTTCCCTTGGCAGCCCTTCCACAGCCCCACAGACACGGGGGCTCCGGGCTCGCCAGCCCGGTGATGGTGCTGACGTTGCCTTGCTCGCTCTTAGCACCGCCGCCAGAGCCCACCTCCGAAATGGCCAACGTCCAGCGCCTGCTCCCCCACCAAAGGGGCCAGGGCTGCCAGGTGTTGCTGGCCCTCGCCTTCCCTTGGCAGCCCTTCCACAGCCCCACAGACACGGGGGCTCCGGGATTGCCAGCCTGGTGACGGTGCCGACGTTGCCTTGTTCGCTCTCAGCGCCGCCGCCAGAGCCCAGCTCCGAAATGGCGAACGTCCAGCGACTGCTCCCCCACCAAAGGGGCCAGGGCTGCCAGGTGTTGCTGGCCCTCGCCTTCCCTTGGCAGCCCTTCCACAGCCCCACAGACACGGGGGCTCCGGGCTTGCCAGCCCGGTGATGGTGCCGACGTTGCCTTGCTCGCTCTTAACGCTACCGCCACAGCCCAGCTCCGAAATGGCGAACATCCAGCGACTGCTCCCCCACCAAAGGGGCCAGGGCTGCCAGGTGTTGCTGGCCCTCGCCTTCCCTTGGCAGCCCTTCCACAGCCCCACAGACACGGGGGCTCCGGGATTGCCAGCCCGGTGATGGTGCCGACGTTGTCTTGCTCGCTCTGAACGCCACTGCCAGAGCCCAGCTCCGAAATGGCGAACGTTCAGCGACTGCTCCCCCACCAAAGGGGCCAGGGCTGCCAGGTGTTGCTGGCCCTCGCCTTCCCTTGGCAGCCCTTCCACAGCCCCACAGACACGGGGGCTCCGGGCTTGCCAGCCCGGTGACGGTGCCGACGTTGCCTTGCTCGCTCTCAGCTCCGCAGCCAGAGCCCAGCTCCGAAATGGCAAACGTCCAGCGCCTGCTCCCCCAGCAAAGGGGCCAGGGCTGCCAGGTGTTGCTGGCCCTCGCCTTCCCTTGGCAGCCCTTCCACAGCCCCACAGACACGGGGGCTCCGGGCTTGCCAGCCCGGTGATGGTGCCGACGTTGCCTTGCTCGCTCTCAGCGCCGCCGCCAGAGCCCAGCTCCGAAATGGCCAACGTCCAGCGCCTGCTCCCCCACCAAAGGGGCCAGGGCTGCCAGGTGTTGCTGGTCCTCGCCTTCCCTTGGCAGCCCTTCCACAGCCCCACAGACACGGGGGCTCCGGGCTTGCCAGCCCGGTGATGGTGCCGACGTTGCCTTGCTCGCTCTCAGTGCCGCCGCCAGAGCCCAGCTCCGAAATGGCCAACGTCCAGCGCCTGCTCCCCCACCAAAGGGGCCAGGGCTGCCAGGTGTTGCTGGCCCTCGCCTTCCCTTGGCAGCCCTTCCACAGCCCCACAGACACAGGGGCTCCGGGCTCGCCAGCCCGGTGACGGTGCCGACGTTGCCTTGCTCGCTCTCAGCGCCGCCGCCAGAGCCCACGTCCGAAATGGCCAACGTCCAGCGCCTGCTCCCCCACCAAAGAGGCAAGGGCTGCCAGGTGTTGCTGGCCCTCGCCTTCCCTTGGCAGCCCTTCCACAGCCCCACAGACACGGGGGCTCCGGGCTTGCCAGCCCGGTGACGGTGCCGACGTTGCCTTGCTCGCTCTCAGCGCCGCCGCCAGAGCCCAGCTCCGAAATGGCGAACGTCCAGCGACTGCTCCCCCACCAAAGGGGCCAGGGCTGCCAGGTGTTGCTGGCCCTCGCCTTCCCTTGGCAGCCCTTCCACAGCCCCACAGACACGGGGGCTCCGGGCTTGCCAGCCCGGTGATGGTGCCGACGTTGCCTTGCTCGCTCTCAGCGCCGCCGCCAGAGCCCAGCTCCGAAATGGCCAACGTCCAGCGCCTGCTCCCCCACCAAAGGGGCCAGGGCTGCCAGGTGTTGCTGGCCCTCGCCTTCCCTTGGCAGCCCTTCCACAGCCCCACAGACACGGGGGCTCCGGGCTTGCCAGCCCGGTGATGGTGCCGACGTTGCCTTGCTCGCTCTCAGCGCCGCCGCCAGAGCCCAGCTCCGAAATGGCCAACGTCCAGCGACTGCTCCCCCACCAAAGGGGCCAGGGCTGCCAGGTGTTGCTGGCCCTCGCCTTCCCTTGGCAGCCCTTCCACAGCCCCACAGACACGGGGGCTCCGGGATTGCCAGCCTGGTGACGGTGCCGACGTTGCCTTGCTCGCTCTCAGCGCCGCCGCCAGAGCCCAGCTCCGAAATGGCCAACGTCCAGCACCTGCTCCCCCACCAAAGGGGCCAGGGCTGCCAGGTGTTGCTGGCCCTCGCCTTCCCTTGGCAGCCCTTCCACAGCCCCACAGACACGGGGGATCCGGGATTGCCAGCCCGGTGATGGTGCCGACGTTGCCTTGCTCGCTCTCAGATCTGCTGCCAGAGCCCAGCTCCGAAATGGCGAACGTCCAGCGCCTGCTCCCCCACCAAAGGGGCCAGGGCTGCCAGGTGTTGCTGGCCCTCGCCTTCCCTTGGCAGCCCTTCCACAGCCCCACAGACACGGGGGCTCCGGGATTGCCAGCCCGGTGACGGTGCCGACGTTGCCTTGCTCGCTCTCAGCGCCACCGCCAGAGCCCAGCTCCGAAATGGCGAACGTTCAGCGACTGCTCCCCCACCAAAGGGGCCAGGGCTGCCAGGTGTTGCTGGCCCTCGCCTTCCCTTGGCAGCCCTTCCACAGCCCCACAGACACGGGGGCTCCGGGCTTGCCATCCCGGTGACGGTGCCGACGTTGCCTTGCTCGCTCTCAGCGCCGCCGCCAGAGCCCAGCTCCGAAATGGCCAACGTCCAGCGCCTGCTCCCCCACCAAAGGGGCCAGGGCTGCCAGGTGTTGCTGGCCCTCGCCTTCCCTTGGCAGCCCTTCCACAGCCCCACAGACACGGGGGCTCCGGGCTCGCCAGCCCGGTGATTGTGCTGACGTTGCCTTGCTCGCTCTCAGCTCCGCTGCCAGAGCCCACCTCCGAAATGGCCAACGTCCAGCGACTGCTCCCCCACCAAAGGGGCCAGGGCTGCCAGGTGTTGCTGGCCCTCGCCTTCCCTTGGCAGCCCTTCCACAGCCCCACAGACACGGGGGCTCCGGGCTTGCCAGCCCGGTGATGGTGCCGACGTTGCCTTGCTCGCTCTCAGCGCCGCCGCCAGAGCCCAGCTCCGAAATGGCCAACGTCCAGCGCCTGCTCCCCCACCAAAGGGGCCAGGGCTGCCAGGTGTTGCTGGCCCTCGCCTTCCCTTGGCAGCCTTTCCACAGCCCCACAGACACGGGGGCTCCGGGCTTGCCAGCCCGGTGATGGTGCCAACGTTGCCTTGCTCGCTCTCAGCGCCGCCGCCAGAGCCCAGCTCCGAAATGGCCAACGTCCAGCGACTGCTCCCCCACCAAAGGGGCCAGGGCTGCCAGGTGTTGCTGGCCCTCGCCTTCCCTTGGCAGCCCTTCCACAGCCCCACAGACACAGGGGCTCCGGGATTGCCAGCCTGGTGACGGTGCCGATGTTGCCTTGCTCGCTCTCAGCGCCGCCGCCAGAGCCCAGCTCCGAAATGGCCAACGTCCAGCGCCTGCTCCCCCACCAAAGGGGCCAGGGCTGCCAGGTGTTGCTGGCCCTCGCCTTCCCTTGGCAGTCCTTCCACAGCCCCACAGACACGGGGGCTCCGGGATTGCCAGCCCGGTGATGGTGCCGACGTTGCCTTGCTTGCTCTCAGCGCCACCGCCAGAGCCCAGCTCCGAAATGGCGAACGTCCAGCGCCTGCTCCCCCACCAAAGGGGCCAGGGCTGCCAGGTGTTGCTGGCCCTCGCCTTCCCTTGGCAGCCCTTCCACAGCCCCACAGACACGGGGGCTCCGGGCTTGCCAGCCCGGTGATGGTGCCGACGTTGCCTTGCTCGCTCTCAGCGCCGCCGCCAGAGCCCAGCTCCGAAATGGCCAACGTCCAGCGCCTGCTCCCCCACCAAAGGGGCCAGGGCTGCCAGGTGTTGCTGGCCCTCGCCTTCCCTTGGCAGCCCTTCCACAGCCCCACAGACACGGGGGCTCCGGGCTCGCCAGCCCGGTGACGGTGCCGACGTTGCCTTGCTCGCTCTCAGCTCCGCAGCCAGAGCCCAGCTCCGAAATGGCGAACGTCCAGCGCCTGCTCCCCCACCAAAGGGGCCAGGGCTGCCAGGTGTTGCTGGTCCTCGCCTTCCCTTGGCAGCCCTTCCACAGCCCCACAGACACGGGGGCTCCGGGCTTGCCAGCCCGGTGATGGTGCCGACGTTGCCTTGCTCGCTCTCAGCGCCACCGCCAGAGCCCAGCTCCGAAATGGCGAACGTCCAGCGCCTGCTCCCCCACCAAAGGGGCCAGGGCTGCCAGGTGTTGCTGGCCCTCGCCTTCCCTTGGCAGCCCTTCCACAGCCCCACAGACACGGGGGCTCCGGGTTTGCCAGCCCGGTGACGGTGCCGACGTTGCCTTGCTCGCTCTCATTTCCGCTGCCAGAGCCCAGCTCCGAAATGGCCAACGTCCAGCGCCTGCTCCCCCACCAAAGGGGCCAGGGCTGCCAGGTGTTGCTGGCCCTCGCCTTCCCTTGGCAGCCCTTCCACAGCACCACAGACACGGGGGCTCCGGGCTTGCCAGCCCGGTGATGGTGCCGACGTTGCCTTGCTCGCTCTCAGTGCCGCCGCCAGAGCCCAGCTCCGAAATGGCCAACATCCAGCGCCTGCTCCCCCACCAAAGGGGCCAGGGCTGCCAGGTGTTGCTGGCCCTCGCCTTCCCTTGGCAGCCCTTCCACAGCCCCACAGACACGGGGGCTCCGGGCTTGCCAGCCCGGTGACGGTGCCGACGTTGCCTTGCTCGCTCTCAGCGCCACCGCCAGAGCCTAGCTCCGAAATGGCCAACGTCCACCGCCTGCTCCCCCACCAAAGGGGCCAGGGCTGCCAGGTGTTGCTGGCCCTCGCCTTCCCTTGGCAGCCCTTCCACAGCCCCACAGACACGGGGGCTCCGGGCTTGCCAGCCCGGTGACGGTGCCGACGTTGCCTTGCTCGCTCTCAGCGCCGCCGCCAGAGCCCAGCTCCGAAATGGCCAACGTCCAGCGCCTGCTCCCCCAGCAAAGGGGCCAGGGCTGCCAGGTGTTGCTGGCCCTCGCCTTCCCTTGGCAGCCCTTCCACAGCACCACAGACACGGGGGCTCCGGGCTTGCCAGCCCGGTGATGGTGCCGACGTTGCCTTGCTCGCTCTCAGTGCCGCCGCCAGAGCCCAGCTCCGAAATGGCCAACATCCAGCGCCTGCTCCCCCACTAAAGGGGCCAGGGCTGCCAGGTGTTGCTGGCCCTCGCCTTCCCTTGGCAGCCCTTCCACAGCCCCACAGACACGGGGGCTCCGGGATTGCCAGCCCGGTGATGGTGCCGACGTTGCCTTGCTCGCTCTCAGCGCCGCCACCAGAGCCCAGCTCCGAAATGGCCAACGTCCAGCGACTGCTCCCCCACCAAAGGGGCCAGGGCTGCCAGGTGTTGCTGGCCCTCGCCTTCCCTTGGCAGTCCTTCCACAGCCCCACAGACACGGGGGCTCCGGGATTGCCAGCCCGGTGATGGTGCCGACGTTGCCTTGCTCGCTCTCAGCGCCACCGCCAGAGCCCAGCTCCGAAATGGCGAACGTCCAGCGACTGCTCCCCCACCAAAGGGGCCAGGGCTGCCAGGTGTTGCTGGCCCTCGCCTTCCCTTGGCAGCCCTTCCACAGCCCCACAGACACGGGGGCTTCGGGATTGCCAGCCCGGTGACGGTGCCGACGTTGCCTTGCTCGCTCTCAGCGCCACCGCCAGAGCCCAGCTCCGAAATGGCGAACGTTCAGCGACTGCTCCCCCACCAAAGGGGCCGGGGCTGCCAGGTGTTGCTGGCCCTCGCCTTCCCTTGGCAGCCCTTCCACAGCCCCACAGACACGGGGGCTCCGGGCTTGCCAGCCCGGTGATGGTGCCGACGTTGCCTTGCTCGCTCTCAGCGCCGCCGCCAGAGCCCAGCTCCGAAATGGCCAACGTCCAGCGCCTGCTCCCCCACCAAAGGGGCCAGGGCTGCCAGGTGTTGCTGGCCCTCGCCTTCCCTTGGCAGCCCTTCCACAGCCCCACAGACACGGGGGCTCCGGGATTGCCAGCCCGGTGATGGTGCCGACGTTGCCTTGCTCGCTCTCAGCGCCGCCGCCAGAGCCCAGCTCCGAAATGGCGAACGTCCAATGACTGCTCCCCCACCAAAGGGGCCAGGGCTGCCAGGTGTTGCTGGCCCTCGCCTTCCCTTGGCAGCCCTTCCACAGCCCCACAGACACGGGGGCTCCGGGCTTGCCAGCCCGGTGATGGTGCCGACGTTGCCTTGCTCGCTCTCAGCGCCGCCGCCAGAGCCCAGCTCCGAAATGGCCAACGTCCAGCGACTGCTCCCCCAGCAAAGGGGCCAGGGCTGCCAGGTGTTGCTGGCCCTCGCCTTCCCTTGGCAGCCCTTCCACAGCCCCACAGACACGGGGGCTCCGGGCTCGCCAGCCCGGTGATGGTGCTGACGTTGCCTTGCTCGCTCTTAGCACCGCCGCCAGAGCCCACCTCCGAAATGGCCAACGTCCAGCGCCTGCTCCCCCACCAAAGGGGCCAGGGCTGCCAGGTGTTGCTGGCCCTCGCCTTCCCTTGGCAGCCCTTCCACAGCCCCACAGACACGGGGGCTCCGGGATTGCCAGCCTGGTGACGGTGCCGACGTTGCCTTGTTCGCTCTCAGCGCCGCCGCCAGAGCCCAGCTCCGAAATGGCGAACGTCCAGCGACTGCTCCCCCACCAAAGGGGCCAGGGCTGCCAGGTGTTGCTGGCCCTCGCCTTCCCTTGGCAGCCCTTCCACAGCCCCACAGACACGGGGGCTCCGGGCTTGCCAGCCCGGTGATGGTGCCGACGTTGCCTTGCTCGCTCTTAACGCTACCGCCACAGCCCAGCTCCGAAATGGCGAACATCCAGCGACTGCTCCCCCACCAAAGGGGCCAGGGCTGCCAGGTGTTGCTGGCCCTCGCCTTCCCTTGGCAGCCCTTCCACAGCCCCACAGACACGGGGGCTCCGGGATTGCCAGCCCGGTGATGGTGCCGACGTTGTCTTGCTCGCTCTGAACGCCACTGCCAGAGCCCAGCTCCGAAATGGCGAACGTTCAGCGACTGCTCCCCCACCAAAGGGGCCAGGGCTGCCAGGTGTTGCTGGCCCTCGCCTTCCCTTGGCAGCCCTTCCACAGCCCCACAGACACGGGGGCTCCGGGCTTGCCAGCCCGGTGACGGTGCCGACGTTGCCTTGCTCGCTCTCAGCTCCGCAGCCAGAGCCCAGCTCCGAAATGGCAAACGTCCAGCGCCTGCTCCCCCAGCAAAGGGGCCAGGGCTGCCAGGTGTTGCTGGCCCTCGCCTTCCCTTGGCAGCCCTTCCACAGCCCCACAGACACGGGGGCTCCGGGCTTGCCAGCCCGGTGATGGTGCCGACGTTGCCTTGCTCGCTCTCAGCGCCGCCGCCAGAGCCCAGCTCCGAAATGGCCAACGTCCAGCGCCTGCTCCCCCACCAAAGGGGCCAGGGCTGCCAGGTGTTGCTGGTCCTCGCCTTCCCTTGGCAGCCCTTCCACAGCCCCACAGACACGGGGGCTCCGGGCTTGCCAGCCCGGTGATGGTGCCGACGTTGCCTTGCTCGCTCTCAGTGCCGCCGCCAGAGCCCAGCTCCGAAATGGCCAACGTCCAGCGCCTGCTCCCCCACCAAAGGGGCCAGGGCTGCCAGGTGTTGCTGGCCCTCGCCTTCCCTTGGCAGCCCTTCCACAGCCCCACAGACACAGGGGCTCCGGGCTCGCCAGCCCGGTGACGGTGCCGACGTTGCCTTGCTCGCTCTCAGCGCCGCCGCCAGAGCCCACGTCCGAAATGGCCAACGTCCAGCGCCTGCTCCCCCACCAAAGAGGCAAGGGCTGCCAGGTGTTGCTGGCCCTCGCCTTCCCTTGGCAGCCCTTCCACAGCACCACAGACACGGGGGCTCCGGGCTTGCCAGCCCGGTGACGGTGCCGACGTTGCCTTGCTCGCTCTCAGCGCCGCCGCCAGAGCCCAGCTCCGAAATGGCCAACGTCCAGCGACTGCTCCCCCACCAAAGGGGCCAGGGCTGCCAGGTGTTGCTGGCCCTCGCCTTCCCTTGGCAGCCCTTCCACAGCCCCACAGACACGGGGGCTCCGGGCTTGCCAGCCCGGTGATGGTGCCGACGTTGCCTTGCTCGCTCTCAGCGCCGCCGCCAGAGCCCAGCTCCGAAATGGCCAACGTCCAGCGCCTGCTCCCCCACCAAAGGGGCCAGGGCTGCCAGGTGTTGCTGGCCCTCGCCTTCCCTTGGCAGCCCTTCCACAGCCCCACAGACACGGGGGCTCCGGGCTTGCCAGCCCGGTGATGGTGCCGACGTTGCCTTGCTCGCTCTCAGCGCCGCCGCCAGAGCCCAGCTCCGAAATGGCCAACGTCCAGCGACTGCTCCCCCACCAAAGGGGCCAGGGCTGCCAGGTGTTGCTGGCCCTCGCCTTCCCTTGGCAGCCCTTCCACAGCCCCACAGACACGGGGGCTCCGGGATTGCCAGCCTGGTGACGGTGCCGACGTTGCCTTGTTCGCTCTCAGCGCCGCCGCCAGAGCCCAGCTCCGAAATGGCCAACGTCCAGCACCTGCTCCCCCACCAAAGGGGCCAGGGCTGCCAGGTGTTGCTGGCCCTCGCCTTCCCTTGGCAGCCCTTCCACAGCCCCACAGACACGGGGGATCCGGGATTGCCAGCCCGGTGATGGTGCCGACGTTGCCTTGCTCGCTCTCAGATCTGCTGCCAGAGCCCAGCTCCGAAATGGCGAACGTCCAGCGCCTGCTCCCCCACCAAAGGGGCCAGGGCTGCCAGGTGTTGCTGGCCCTCGCCTTCCCTTGGCAGCCCTTCCACAGCCCCACAGACACGGGGGCTCCGGGATTGCCAGCCCGGTGACGGTGCCGACGTTGCCTTGTTCGCTCTCAGCGCCACCGCCAGAGCCCAGCTCCGAAATGGCGAACGTTCAGCGACTGCTCCCCCACCAAAGGGGCCAGGGCTGCCAGGTGTTGCTGGCCCTCGCCTTCCCTTGGCAGCCCTTCCACAGCCCCACAGACACGGGGGCTCCGGGCTTGCCATCCCGGTGACGGTGCCGACGTTGCCTTGCTCGCTCTCAGCGCCGCCGCCAGAGCCCAGCTCCGAAATGGCCAACGTCCAGCGCCTGCTCCCCCACCAAAGGGGCCAGGGCTGCCAGGTGTTGCTGGCCCTCGCCTTCCCTTGGCAGCCCTTCCACAGCCCCACAGACACGGGGGCTCCGGGCTCGCCAGCCCGGTGATTGTGCTGACGTTGCCTTGCTCGCTCTCAGCTCCGCTGCCAGAGCCCACCTCCGAAATGGCCAACGTCCAGCGACTGCTCCCCCACCAAAGGGGCCAGGGCTGCCAGGTGTTGCTGGCCCTCGCCTTCCCTTGGCAGCCCTTCCACAGCCCCACAGACACGGGGGCTCCGGGCTTGCCAGCCCGGTGATGGTGCCGACGTTGCCTTGCTCGCTCTCAGCGCCGCCGCCAGAGCCCAGCTCCGAAATGGCCAACGTCCAGCGCCTGCTCCCCCACCAAAGGGGCCAGGGCTGCCAGGTGTTGCTGGCCCTCGCCTTCCCTTGGCAGCCTTTCCACAGCCCCACAGACACGGGGGCTCCGGGCTTGCCAGCCCGGTGATGGTGCCAACGTTGCCTTGCTCGCTCTCAGCGCCGCCGCCAGAGCCCAGCTCCGAAATGGCCAACGTCCAGCGACTGCTCCCCCACCAAAGGGGCCAGGGCTGCCAGGTGTTGCTGGCCCTCGCCTTCCCTTGGCAGCCCTTCCACAGCCCCACAGACACAGGGGCTCCGGGATTGCCAGCCTGGTGACGGTGCCGACGTTGCCTTGTTCGCTCTCAGCGCCGCCGCCAGAGCCCAGCTCCGAAATGGCGAACGTCCAGCGACTGCTCCCCCACCAAAGGGGCCAGGGCTGCCAGGTGTTGCTGGCCCTCGCCTTCCCTTGGCAGCCCTTCCACAGCCCCACAGACACGGGGGCTCCGGGCTTGCCAGCCCGGTGACGGTGCCGACGTTGCCTTGCTCGCTCTCAGCGCCGCCGCCAGAGCCCAGCTCCGAAATGGCCAACGTCCAGCGACTGCTCCCCCACCAAAGGGGCCAGGGCTGCCAGGTGTTGCTGGCCCTCGCCTTCCCTTGGCAGCCCTTCCACAGCCCCACAGACACTGGGGCTCCGGGCTTGCCAGCCCGGTGATGGTGCCGACGTTGCCTTGCTCGCTCTCAGCGCCGCCGCCAGAGCCCAGCTCCGAAATGGCGAACGTCCAGCGACTGCTCCCCCACCAAAGGGGCCAGGGCTGCCAGGTGTTGCTGGCCCTCGCCTTCCCTTGGCAGCCCTTCCACAGCCCCACAGACACTGGGGCTCCGGGCTTGCCAGCCCGGTGATGGTGCCGACGTTGCCTTGCTCGCTCTCAGCGCCGCCGCCAGAGCCCAGCTCCGAAATGGCCAACGTCCATCGCCTGCTCCCCCACCAAAGGGGCCAGGGCTGCCAGGTGTTGCTGGCCCTCGCCTTCCCTTGGCAGCCCTTCCACAGCCCCACAGACACGGGGGATCCGGGATTGCCAGCCCGGTGATGGTGCCGACGTTGCCTTGCTCGCTCTCAGCGCCGCCGCCAGAGCCCAGCTCCGAAATGGCCAACGTCCAGTGCCTGCTCCCCCAGCAAAGGGGCCAGGGCTGCCAGGTGTTGCTGGCCCTCGCCTTCCCTTGGCAGCCCTTCCACAGCCCCACAGACACGGGGGCTCCGGGCTTGCCAGCCTGGTGATGGTGCCGACGTTGCCTTGCTCGCTCTCAGCGCCGCCGCCAGAGCCCAGCTCCGAAATGGCGAACGTCCAGCGACTGCTCCCCCACCAAAGGGGCCAGGGCTGCCAGGTGTTGCTGGCCCTCGCCTTCCCTTGGCAGCCCTTCCACAGCCCCACAGACACGGGGGCTCCGGGCTTGCCAGCCCGGTGATGGTGCCGACGTTGCCTTGCTCGCTCTCAGCGCCGCCGCCAGAGCCCAGCTCCAAAATGGCCAACGTCCAGCACCTGCTCCCCCACCAAAGGGGCCAGGGCTGCCAGGTGTTGCTGGCCCTCGCCTTCCCTTGGCAGCCCTTCCACAGCCCCACAGACACGGGGGCTCCGGGCTTGCCAGCCTGGTGATGGTGCCGACGTTGCCTTGCTCGCTCTCAGCGCCGCCGCCAGAGCCCAGCTCCGAAATGGCCAACGTCCAGCGCCTGCTCCCCCACCAAAGGGGCCAGGGCTGCCAGGTGTTGCTGGCCCTCGCCTTCCCTTGGCAGCCCTTCCACAGCCCCACAGACACTGGGGCTCCGGGCTTGCCAGCCCGGTGACGGTGCCGACGTTGCCTTGCTCGCTCTGAGCGCCGCCGCCAGAGCCCAGCTCCGAAATGGCCAACGTCCAGCGCCTGCTCCCCCACCAAAGGGGCCAGGGCTGCCAGGTGTTGCTGGCGCTCGCCTTCCCTTGGCAGCCTTCCACAGCCCCACAGACACGGGGGCTCCGGGCTCCCAACCCGGTGACGGTGCCGACGTTGCCTTGCTCGCTCTCAGCGCCGCCGCCAGAGCCCAGCTCCGAAATGGCAAACGTCCAGCGCCTGCTCCCCCACCAAAGGGGCCAGGGCTGCCAGGTGTTGCTGGCCCTCGCCTTCCCTTGGCAGCCCTTCCACAGCCCCACAGACACGCGGGCTTCAGGCTCGCCAGCCCGGTGACGGTGCCGACGTTGCCTTGCTCGCTCTCAGCGCCGCCGCCAGAGCCCAGCTCCGAAATGGCCAACGTCCAGCGACTGCTGCCCCACCAAAGGGGCCAGGGCTGCTAGGTGTTGCTGGCCCTCGCCTTCCCTTGGCAGCCCTTCCACAGCCCCACAGACACGGGGGCTCCGGGCTTGCCAGCCCGGTGATGGTGCCGACGTTGCCTTGCTCGCTCTCAGCGCCGCCGCCAGAGCCCAGCTCCGAAATGGCCAACGTCCAGCGCCTGCTCCCCCACCAAAGGGGCCAGGGCTGCCAGGTGTTGCTGGCCCTCGCCTTCCCTTGGCAGCCCTTCCACAGCCCCACAGACACGGGGGCTCCGGGCTCCCAACCCGGTGATGGTGCCGACGTTGCCTTGCTCGCTCTCAGTGCCGCCGCCAGAGCCCAGCTCCGAAATGGCCAACGTCCAGCGACTGCTCCCCCACCAAAGGGGCCAGGGCTGCCAGGTGTTGCTGGCCCTCGCCTTCCCTTGGCAGCCCTTCCACAGCCCCACAGACACGGGGGCTCCGGGCTCCCAACCCGGTGACGGTGCCGACGTTGCCTTGCTCGCTCTCAGCGCCGCCGCCAGAGCCCAGCTCCGAAATGGCCAACGTCCAGCGCCTGCTCCCCCACCAAAGGGGCCAGGGCTGCCAGGTGTTGCTGGCGCTCGCCTTCCCTTGGCAGCCCTTCCACAGCCCCACAGACACGGGGGCTCCGGGCTCCCAACCCGGCGACGGTGCCGACGTTGCCTTGCTCGCTCTCAGCGCCGCCGCCAGAGCCCAGCTCCGAAATGGCAAACGTCCAGCGCCTGCTCCCCCACCAAAGGGGCCAGGGCTGCCAGGTGTTGCTGGCCCTCGCCTTCCCTTGGCAGCCCTTCCACAGCCCCACAGACACGGGGGCTCCGGGCTTGCCAGCCCGGTGATGGTGCCGACGTTGCCTTGCTCGCTCTCAGTGCCGCCGCCAGAGCCCAGCTCCGAAATGGCCAACGTCCAGCGCCTGCTCCCCCACCAAAGGGGCCAGGGCTGCCAGGTGTTGCTGGCCCTCGCCTTCCCTTGGCAGCCCTTCCACAGCCCCACAGACACGGGGGCTCCGGGATTGCCAGCCCGGTGATGGTGCCGACGTTGCCTTGCTCGCTCTCAGCGCCGCCGCCAAACCCCAGCTCCGAAATGGCGAACGTCCAGCAACTGCTCCCCCACCAAAGGGGCCAGGGTTGCTAGGTGTTGCTGGCCCTCGCCTTCCCTTGGCAGCCCTTCCACAGTCCCACAGACACGGGGGCTCCGGGATTGCCAGCCCGGTGATGGTGCCGACGTTGCCTTGCTCGCTCTCAGCGCCGCCGCCAGAGCCCAGCTCCGAAATGGCCAACGTCCAGCGACTGCTCCCCCACCAAAGGGGCCAGGGCTGCTAGGTGTTGCTGGCCCTCGCCTTCCCTTGGCAGCCCTTCCACAGCCCCACAGACACGGGGGCTCCGGGCTTGCCAGCCCGGTGATGGTGCCGACGTTGCCTTGCTCGCTCTCAGCGCCGCCGCCAGAGCCCAGCTCCGAAATGGCCAACGTCCAGCGCCTGCTCCCCCACCAAAGGGGCCAGGGCTGCCAGGTGTTGCTGGCCCTCGCCTTCCCTTGGCAGCCCTTCCACAGCCCCACAGACACGGGGGCTCCGGGCTCCCAACCCGGTGATGGTGCCGACGTTGCCTTGCTCTCTCTCAGCGCCGCTGCCAGAGCCCAGCTCCGAAATGGCCAACGTCCAGCGCCTGCTCCCCCACCAAAGGGGCCAGGGCTGCCAGGTGTTGCTGGCCCTCGCCTTCCCTTGGCAGCCCTTCCACAGCCCCACAGACACGGGGGCTCCGGGCTTGCCAGCCCGGTGATGGTGCCGACGTTGCCTTGCTCGCTCTCAGTGCCGCCGCCAGAGCCCAGCTCCGAAATGGCCAACGTCCAGCGCCTGCTCCCCCACCAAAGGGGCCAGGGCTGCCAGGTGTTGCTGGCCCTCGCCTTCCCTTGGCAGCCCTTCCACAGCCCCACAGACACGGGGGCTCCGGGCTTGCCAGCCCGGTGACGGTGCCGACGTTCCCTTGCTCGCTCTCAGCACCGCCGCCAGAGCCGAGCTCCGAAATGGCCAACGTCCAGCGCCTGCTCCCCCACTAAAGGGGCCAGGGCTGCCAGGTGTTGCTGGCCCTCGCCTTCCCTTGGCAGCCCTTCCACAGCCCCACAGACACGGGGGCTCCGGGCTCGCCAGCCCGGTGACGGTGCCGACGTTGCCTTGCTCGCTCTCAGCGCTGCCGCCTGAGCCCAGCTCCGAAATGGCCAACGTCCAGCGACTGCTCCCCCACCAAAGGGGCCAGGGCTGCTAGGTGTTGCTGGCCCTCGCCTTCCCTTGGCAGCCCTTCCACAGCCCCACAGACACGGGGGCTCCGGGCTTGCCAGCCCGGTGATGGTGCCGACGTTGCCTTGCTCGCTCTCAGTGCCGCCGCCAGAGCCCAGCTCCGAAATGGCCAACGTCCAGCGCCTGCTGCCCCACCAAAGGGGCCAGGGCTGCCAGGTGTTGCTGGCCCTCGCCTTCCCTTGGCAGCCGTTCCACAGCCCCACAGACACGGGGGATCCGGGATTGCCAGCCCGGTGATGGTGCCGACGTTGCCTTGCTCGCTCTCAGCGCCGCCGCCAAACCCCAGCTCCGAAATGGCGAACGTCCAGCAACTGCTCCCCCACCAAAGGGGCCAGGGCTGCTAGGTGTTGCTGGTCCTCGCCTTCCCTTGGCAGCCCTTCCAGAGCCCCACAGACACGGGGGCTTCGGGCTCGCCAGCCCGGTGACGGTGCCGACGTTGCCTTGCTTGCTCTCAGCGCCGCCGCCAGAGCCCAGCTCCGAAATGGCCAACGTCCAGCGACTGCTCCCCCACCAAAGGGGCCAGGGCTGCCAGGTGTTGCTGGCCCTCGCCTTCCCTTGGCAGCCCTTCCACAGCCCCACAGACACGGGGGCTCCGGGCTTGCCAGCCCGGTGATGGTGCCGACGTTGCCTTGCTCGCTCTCAGTGCCGCCGCCAGAGCCCAGCTCCGAAATGGCCAACGTCCAGCGCCTGCTCCCCCACCAAAGGGGCCAGGGCTGCCAGGTGTTGCTGGCGCTCGCCTTCCCTTGGCAGCCCTTCCACAGCCCCACAGACATGGGGGCTCCGGGCTCCCAACCCGGCGACGGTGCCGACGTTGCCTTGCTCGCTCTCAGCGCCGCCGCCAGAGCCCAGCTCCGAAATGGCAAACGTCCAGCGCCTGCTCCCCCACCAAAGGGGCCAGGGCTGCCAGGTGTTGCTGGCCCTCGCCTTCCCTTGGCAGCCCTTCCACAGCCCCACAGACACGGGGCTCCGGGCTTGCCAGCCCGGTGATGGTGCCGACGTTGCCTTGCTCGCTCTCAGCGCCGCCGCCAGAGCCCAGCTCCGAAATGGCCAACGTCCAGCGCCTGCTCCCCCACCAAAGGGGCCAGGGCTGCCAGGTGTTGCTGGCCCTCGCCTTCCCTTGGCAGCCCTTCCACAGCCCCACAGACACGGGGGCTCCGGGATTGCCAGCCCGGTGATGGTGCCGACGTTGCCTTGCTCGCTCTCAGCGCCGCCGCCAAACCCCAGCTCCGAAATGGCGAACGTCCAGCTACTGCTCCCCCACCAAAGGGGCCAGGGTTGCTAGGTGTTGCTGGCCCTCGCCTTCCCTTGGCAGCCCTTCCACAGCCCCACAGACACGGGGGCTTCGGGCTCGCCAGCCCGGTGACGGTGCCGACGTTGCCTTGCTCGCTCTCAGCGCCGCCGCCAGAGCCCAGCTCCGAAATGGCCAACGTCCAGCGACTGCTCCCCCACCAAAGGGGCCAGGGCTGCTAGGTGTTGCTGGCCCTCGCCTTCCCTTGGCAGCCCTTCCACAGCCCCACAGACACGGGGGCTCCGGGCTTGCCAGCCCGGTGATGGTGCCGACGTTGCCTTGCTCGCTCTCAGCGCCGCCGCCAGAGCCCAGCTCCGAAATGGCCAACGTCCAGCGCCTGCTCCCCCACCAAAGGGGCCAGGGCTGCCAGGTGTTGCTGGCCCTCGCCTTCCCTTGGCAGCCCTTCCACAGCCCCACAGACACGGGGGCTCCGGGCTCCCAACCCGGTGATGGTGCCGACGTTGCCTTGCTCTCTCTCAGCGCCGCTGCCAGAGCCCAGCTCCGAAATGGCCAACGTCCAGCGCCTGCTCCCCCACCAAAGGGGCCAGGGCTGCCAGGTGTTGCTGGCCCTCGCCTTCCCTTGGCAGCCCTTCCACAGCCCCACAGACACGGGGGCTCCGGGCTTGCCAGCCCGGTGATGGTGCCGACGTTGCCTTGCTCGCTCTCAGTGCCGCCGCCAGAGCCCAGCTCCGAAATGGCCAACGTCCAGCGCCTGCTCCCCCACCAAAGGGGCCAGGGCTGCCAGGTGTTGCTGGCCCTCGCCTTCCCTTGGCAGCCCTTCCACAGCCCCACAGACACGGGGGCTCCGGGCTTGCCAGCCCGGTGACGGTGCCGACGTTGCCTTGCTCGCTCTCAGCACCGCCGCCAGAGCCGAGCTCCGAAATGGCCAACGTCCAGCGCCTGCTCCCCCACTAAAGGGGCCAGGGCTGCCAGGTGTTGCTGGTCCTCGCCTTCCCTTGGCAGCCCTTCCACAGCCCCACAGACACGGGGGCTCCGGGCTCTCCAGCCCGGTGACGGTGCCGACGTTGCCTTGCTCGCTCTCAGCGCTGCCGCCTGAGCCCAGCTCCGAAATGGCCAACGTCCAGCGACTGCTGCCCCACCAAAGGGCCAGGGCTGCCAGGTGTTGCTGGCCCTCGCCTTCCCTTGGCAGCCCTTCCACAGCCCCACAGACACGGGGGCTCCGGGCTTGCCAGCCCGGTGATGGTGCCGACGTTGCCTTGCTCGCTCTCATGCCGCGCCGCCAGAGCCCAGCTCCGAAATGGCCAACGTCCAGCGCCTGCTGCCCCACCAACGGGGCCAGGGCTGCCAGGTGTTGCTGGCCCTCGCCTTCCCTTGGCAGCCCTTCCCACAGCCCCACAGACACGGGGGATCCGGGATTGCAGCCCGGTGATGGTGCCGACGTTGCCTTGCTCGCTCTCAGCGCCGCCGCCAAACCCCAGCTCCGAAATGGACGAACGCCCAGCAACTGCTCCCCCACCAAGGGGCCAGGGCTGCCAGGTGTTGCTGGCCCTCGCCTTCCCTTGGCAGCCCTTCCACAGCCCCACAGACACGGGGGCTCCGGGCTTGCCAGCCCGGTGACGGTGCCGGACGTTGCCTTGCTCGCTCTCAGCACCGCCGCTAGAGCCGAGCTCCGAAATGGCCAACGTCCAGCGCCTGCTCCCCCACTAAAGGGGCCAGGGCTGCCAGGTGTTGCTGGCCCTCGCCTTCCCTTGGCACCCTTCCACAGCCCCACAGACACGGGGCTCCGGGCTCGCCAGCCCGGTGACGGTGCCGACGTTGCCTTGCTCGCTCTCAGCGCTGCCGCCTGAGCCCAGCTCCGAAATGGCCAACGTCCAGCGCCTGCTGCCCCACCAAAGGGGCCAGGGCTGCCAGGTGTTGCTGGCCCTCGCCTTCCCTTGGCAGCCCTTCCACAGCCCCACAGACACGGGGGATCGGGATTGCCAGCCCGGTGATGGTGCCGACGTTGCCTTGCTCGCTCTCAGCGCCGCCGCCAAACCCCAGCTCCGAAATGGCGAACGTCCAGCAACTGCTCCCCCACCAAAGGGGCCAGGGCTGCTAGGTGTTGCTGGTCCTCGCCTTCCCTTGGCAGCCCTTCCACAGCCCCACAGACACGGGGGCTTCGGGATCGCCAGCCCGGTGACGGTGCCGACGTTGCCTTGCTCGCTCTCAGCGCCGCCGCCAGAGCCCAGCTCCGAAATGGCCAACGTCCAGCGCCTGCTCCCCCACCAAAGGGGCCAGGGCTGCCAGGTGTTGCTGGCCCTCGCCTTCCCTTGGCAGCCCTTCCACAGCCCCACAGACACGGGGGCTCCGGGCTTGCCAGCCCGGTGATGGTGCCGACGTTGCCTTGCTCGCTCTCAGTGCCGCCGCCAGAGCCCAGCTCCGAAATGGCCAACGTCCAGCGCCTGCTCCCCCACCAAAGGGGCCAGGGCTGCCAGGTGTTGCTGGCGCTCGCCTTCCCTTGGCAGCCCTTCCACAGCCCCACAGACATGGGGGCTCCGGGCTCCCAACCCGGCGACGGTGCCGACGTTGCCTTGCTCGCTCTCAGCACCGCCGCTAGAGCCGAGCTCCGAAATGGCCAACGTCCAGCGCCTGCTCCCCCACTAAAGGGGCCAGGGCTGCCAGGTGTTGCTGGCCCTCGCCTTCCCTTGGCAGCCCTTCCACAGCCCCACAGACACGGGGGCTCCGGGCTCGCCAGCCCGGTGACGGTGCCGACGTTGCCTTGCTCGCTCTCAGCGCTGCCGCCTGAGCCCAGCTCCGAAATGGCCAACGTCCAGCGACTGCTGCCCCACCAAAGGGGCCAGGGCTGCTAGGTGTTGCTGGCCCTCGCCTTCCCTTGGCAGCCCTTCCACAGCCCCACAGACACGGGGGCTCCGGGCTTGCCAGCCCGGTGATGGTGCCGACGTTGCCTTGCTCGCTCTCAGTGCCGCCGCCAGAGCCAGCTCCGAAATGGCCAACGTCCAGCGCCTGCTGCCCCACCAAAGGGGCCAGGGCTGCCAGGTGTTGCTGGCCCTCGCCTTCCCTTGGCAGCCCTTCCACAGCCCCACAGACACGGGGGCTCCGGGATTGCCAGGCCCGGTGATGGTGCCGACGTTGCCTTGCTCGCTCTCAGCGCCGCCGCCAAACCCCAGCTCCGAAATGGCGAACGTCCAGCAACTGCTCCCCCACCAAAGGGGCCAGGGCTGCTAGGTTTTGCTGGTCCTCGCCTTCCCTTGGCAGCCCTTCCAGAGCCCCACAGACACGGGGGCTTCGGGATCGCCAGCCCGGTGACGGTGCCGACGTTGCCTTGCTCGCTCTCAGCGCCGCCGCCAGAGCCCAGCTCCGAAATGGCCAACGTCCAGCGACTGCTCCCCCACCAAAGGGGCCAGGGCTGCCAGGTGTTGCTGGCCCTCGCCTTCCCTTGGCAGCCCTTCCACAGCCCCACAGACACGGGGCTCCGGGCTTGCCAGCCCGGTGATGGTGCCGACGTTGCCTTGCTCGCTCTCAGTGCCGCCGCCAGAGCCCAGCTCCGAAATGGCCAACGTCCAGCGCCTGCTCCCCCACCAAAGGGGCCAGGGCTGCCAGGTGTTGCTGGCGCTCGCCTTCCCTTGGCAGCCCTTCCACAGCCCCACAGACATGGGGGCTCCGGGCTCCCAACCCGGCGACGGTGCCGACGTTGCCTTGCTCGCTCTCACGCGCCGCCGCCAGAGCCCAGCTCCGAAATGGCAAACGTCCAGCGCCTGCTCCCCCACCAAAGGGGCCAGGGCTGCCAGGTGTTGCTGGCCCTCGCCTTCCCTTGGCAGCCCTTCCACAGCCCCACAGACACGGGGGCTCCGGGCTTGCCAGCCCGGTGATGGTGCCGACGTTGCCTTGCTCGCTCTCAGCGCCGCCGCCAGAGCCCAGCTCCGAAATGGCCAACGTCCAGCGCCTGCTGCCCCACCAAAGGGGGGCCAGGGCTGCCAGGTGTTGCTGGCCCTCGCCTTCCCTTGGCAGCCCTTCCACAGCCCCACAGACACGGGGGCTCCGGGATTGCCAGCCCGGTGATTGGTGCCGACGTTGCCTTGCTCGCTCTCAGCGCCGCCGCCAAACCCCAGCTCCGAAATGGCGAACGTCCAGCAACTGCTCCCCCACCAAAGGGGCCAGGGTTGCTAGGTGTTGCTGGCCCTCGCCTTCCCTTGGCAGCCCTTCCACAGCCCCACAGACACGGGGGCTTCGGGCTCGCCAGCCCGGTGACGGTGCCGACGTTGCCTTGCTCGCTCTCAGCGCCGCCGCCAGAGCCCAGCTCCGAAATGGCCAACGTCCAGCGCCTGCTCCCCCACCAAAGGGGCCAGGGCTGCTAGGTGTTGCTGGCCCTCGCCTTCCCTTGGCAGCCCTTCCACAGCCCCACAGACACGGGGGCTCCGGGCTTGCCAGCCCGGTGATGGTGCCGACGTTGCCTTGCTCGCTCTCAGCGCCGCCGCCAGAGCCCAGCTCCGAAATGGCCAACGTCCAGCGCCTGCTCCCCCACCAAAGGGGCCAGGGCTGCCAGGTGTTGCTGGCCTCGCCTTCCCTTGGCAGCCCTTCCACAGCCCCACAGACACGGGGGCTCCGGGCTCCCAACCCGGTGATGGTGCCGACGTTGCCTTGCTCTCTCTCAGCGCCGCTGCCAGAGCCCAGCTCCGAAATGGCCAACGTCCAGCGACTGCTCCCCCACCAAAGGGGCCAGGGCTGCCAGGTGTTGCTGGCCCTCGCCTTCCCTTGGCAGCCCTTCCACAGCCCCACAGACCACGGGGGCTCCGGGCTTGCCAGCCCGGTGATGGTGCCGACGTTGCCTTGCTCGCTCTCAGTGCCGCCGCCAGAGCCCAGCTCCGAAATGGCCAACGTCCAGCGCCTGCTCCCCCACCAAAGGGGCTAGGGCTGCCAGGTGTTGCTGGCCCTCGCCTTCCCTTGGCAGCCCTTCCACAGCCCCACAGACACGGGGGCTCCGGGCTTGCCATCCCGGTGACGGTGCCGACGTTGCCTTGCTCGCTCTCAGCACCGCCGCCAGAGCCGAGCTCCGAAATGGCCAACGTCCAGCGCCTGCTCCCCCACTAAAGGGGCCAGGGCTGCCAGGTGTTGCTGGTCCTCGCCTTCCCTTGGCAGCCCTTCCACAGCCCCACAGACACGGGGGCTCCGGGCTCGCCAGGCCCGGTGACCGGTGCCGACGTTGCCTTGCTCGCTCTCAGCGCTGCCGCCAGAGCCCAGCTCCGAAATGGCCAACGTCCAGCGACTGCTGCCCCACCAAAGGGGCCAGGGCTGCCAGGTGTTGCTGGCCCTCGCCTTCCCTTGGCAGCCCTTCCACAGCCCCACAGACACGGGGGATCCGGGATTGCCAGCCCGGTGATGGTGCCGACGTTGCCTTGCTCGCTCTCAGCGCCGCCGCCAAACCCCAGCTCCGAAATGGCGAACGTCCAGCAACTGCTCCCCCACCAAAGGGGCCAGGGTTGCTAGGTGTTGCTGGCCCTCGCCTTCCCTTGGCAGCCCTTCCACAGCCCCACAGACACGGGGGCTTCGGGCTCGCCAGCCCGGTGACGGTGCCGACGTTGCCTTGCTCGCTCTCAGCGCCGCCGCCAGAGCCCAGCTCCGAAATGGCGAACGTCCAGCGACAGCTGCCCCACCAAAGGGGCCAGGGCTGCTAGGTGTTGCTGGCCCTCGCCTTCCCTTGGCAGCCCTTCCACAGCCCCACAGACACGGGGGCTCCGGGCTTGCCAGCCCGGTGATGGTGCCGACGTTGCCTTGCTCGCTCTCAGCGCCGCCGCCAGAGCCCAGCTCCGAAATGGCAAACGTCCAGCGCCTGCTCCCCCACCAAAGGGGCCAGGGCTGCCAGGTGTTGCTGGCCCTCGCCTTCCCTTGGCAGCCCTTCCACAGCCCCACAGACACGGGGGCTCCGGGCTCGCCAGCCCGGTGACGGTGCTGACGTTGCCTTGCTCGCTCTCAGCGCTGCCGCCAGAGCCCAGCTCCGAAATGGCCAACGTCCAGCGACTGCTGCCCCACCAAAGGGGCCAGGGCTGCTAGGTGTTGCTGGCCCTCGCCTTCCCTTGGCAGCCCTTCCACAGCCCCACAGACACTGGGGCTCCGGGCTTGCCAGCCCGGTGATGGTGCCGACGTTGCCTTGCTCGCTCTCAGCGCCGCCGCCAGAGCCCAGCTCCGAAATGGCCAACGTCCAGCGCCTGCTCCCCCACCAAAGGGGCTAGGGCTGCCAGGTGTTGCTGGCCCTCGCCTTCCCTTGGCAGCCCTTCCACAGCCCCACAGACACGGGGGCTCCGGGCTTGCCAGCCCGGTGATGGTGCCGACGTTGCCTTGCTCGCTCTCAGTGCCGCCGCCAGAGCCCAGCTCCGAAATGGCCAACGTCCAGCGCCTGCTCCCCCACCAAAGGGGCCAGGGCTGCCAGGTGTTGCTGGCCCTCGCCTTCCCTTGGCAGCCCTTCCACAGCCCCACAGACACGGGGGCTCCGGGATTGCCAGCCCGGTGATGGTGCCGACGTTGCCTTGCTCGCTCTCAGCGCCGCCGCCAAACCCCAGCTCCGAAATGGCCAACGTCCAGCGACTGCTCCCCCACCAAAGGGGCCAGGGTTGCTAGGTGTTGCTGGCCCTCGCCTTCCCTTGGCAGCCCTTCCACAGCCCCACAGACACGGGGGCTTCGGGCTCGCCAGCCCGGTGACGGTGCCGACGTTGCCTTGCTCGCTCTCAGCGCCGCCGCCAGAGCCCAGCTCCGAAATGGCCAACGTCCAGCGCCTGCTCCCCCACCAAAGGGGCCAGGGCTGCTAGGTGTTGCTGGCCCTCGCCTTCCCTTGGCAGCCCTTCCACAGCCCCACAGACACGGGGGCTCCGGGCTTGCCAGCCCGGTGATGGTGCCGACGTTGCCTTGCTCTCTCTCAGCGCCGCTGCCAGAGCGCAGCTCCGAAATGGCGAACGTCCAGCGACTGCTCCCCCACCAAAGGGGCCAGGGCTGCCAGGTGTTGCTGGCCCTCGCCTTCCCTTGGCAGCCCTTCCACAGCCCCACAGACACGGGGGCTCCGGGCTTGCCAGCCCGGTGATGGTGCCGACGTTGCCTTGCTCGCTCTCAGTGCCGCCGCCAGAGCCCAGCTCCGAAATGGCCAACGTCCAGCGCCTGCTCCCCCACCAAAGGGGCCAGGGCTGCCAGGTGTTGCTGGCCCTCGCCTTCCCTTGGCAGTCCTTCCACAGCCCCACAGACACGGGGGCTCCGGGCTTGCCAGCCCGGTGATGGTGCCGACGTTGCCTTGCTCGCTCTCAGCGCCGCCGCGAAATCCCAGCTCCGAAATGGCGAACGTCCAGCGCCTGCTCCCCCACCAAAGGGGCCAGGGCTGCTAGGTGTTGCTGGCCCTCGCCTTCCCTTGGCAGCCCTTCCACAGCCCCACAGACACGGGGGCTTCGGGCTCGCCAGCCCGGTGACGGTGCCGACGTTGCCTTGCTCGCTCTCAGCGCCGCCGCCAGAGCCCAGCTCCGAAATGGCGAACGTCCAGCGACAGCTGCCCCACCAAAGGGGCCAGGGCTGCTAGGTGTTGCTGGCCCTCGCCTTCCCTTGGCAGCCCTTCCACAGCCCCACAGACACGGGGGCTCCGGGCTTGCCAGCCCGGTGATGGTGCCGACGTTGCCTTGCTCGCTCTCAGCGCCGCCGCCAGAGCCCAGCTCCGAAATGGCCAACGTCCAGCGCCTGCTCCCCCAACAAAGGGGCCAGGGCTGCCAGGTGTTGCTGGCCCTCGCCTTCCCTTGGCAGCCCTTCCACAGCCCCACAGACACGGGGGCTCCGGGCTTGCCAGCCTGGTGACGGTGCCGACGTTGCCTTGCTCGCTCTCAGCGCCGCCACCAGAGCCCAGCTCCGAAATGGCCAACGTCCAGCGCCTGCTCCCCCACCAAAGGGGCCAGGGCTGCCAGGTGTTGCTGGCCCTCGCCTTCCCTTGGCAGCCCTTCCACAGCCCCACAGACACGGGGGCTCCGGGCTTGCCAGCCCGGTGACGGTGCCGACGTTGCCTTGCTCGCTCTCAGCACCGCCGCCAGAGCCCAGCTCCGAAATGGCCAACGTCCAGCGCCTGCTCCCCCACCAAAGGGGCCAGGGCTGCTAGGTGTTGCTGGCCCTCGCCTTCCCTTGGCAGCCCTTCCACAGCCCCACAGACACGGGGGCTTCGGGCTCGCCAGCCCGGTGACGGTGCCGACGTTGCCTTGCTCGCTCTCAGCGCCGCCGCCAGAGCCCAGCTCCGAAATGGCCAACGTCCAGCGACTGCTCCCCCACCAAAGGGGCCAGGGCTGCCAGGTGTTGCTGGCCCTCGCCTTCCCTTGGCAGCCCTTCCACAGCCCCACAGACACTGGGGCTCTGGGCTTGCCAGCCCGGTGATGGTGCCGACGTTGCCTTGCTCGCTCTCAGTGCCGCCGCCAGAGCCCAGCTCCGAAATGGCCAACGTCCAGCGCCTGCTCCCCCACCAAAGGGGCCAGGGCTGCCAGGTGTTGCTGGCGCTCGCCTTCCCTTGGCAGCCCTTCCACAGCCCCACAGACACGGGGGCTCCGGGCTTGCCAGCCCGGTGATGGTGCCGACGTTGCCTTGCTCGCTCTCAGTGCCGCCGCCAGAGCCCAGCTCCGAAATGGCCAACGTCCAGCGCCTGCTCCCCCACCAAAGGGGCCAGGGCTGCCAGGTGTTGCTGGCCCTCGCCTTCCCTTGGCAGCCCTTCCACAGCCCCACAGACACGGGGGCTCCGGGATTGCCAGCCCGGTGATGGTGCCGACGTTGCCTTGCTCGCTCTCAGCGCCGCCGCCAAACCCCAGCTCCGAAATGGCGAACGTCCAGCAACTGCTCCCCCACCAAAGGGGCCAGGGTTGCTAGGTGTTGCTGGCCCTCGCCTTCCCTTGGCAGCCCTTCCACAGCCCCACAGACACGGGGGCTTCGGGCTCGCCATCCCGGTGACGGTGCCGACGTTGCCTTGCTCGCTCTCAGCGCCGCCGCCAGAGCCCAGCTCCGAAATGGCCAACGTCCAGCGACTGCTCCCCCACCAAAGGGGCCAGGGCTGCTAGGTGTTGCTGGCCCTCGCCTTCCCTTGGCAGCCCTTCCACAGCCCCACAGACACGGGGGCTCCGGGCTTGCCAGCCCGGTGATGGTGCCGACGTTGCCTTGCTCGCTCTCAGCGCCGCCGCCAGAGCCCAGCTCCGAAATGGCCAACGTCCAGCGCCTGCTCCCCCACCAAAGGGGCCAGGGCTGCCAGGTGTTGCTGGCCCTCGCCTTCCCTTGGCAGCCCTTCCACAGCCCCACAGACACGGGGGCTCCGGGCTCCCAACCCGGTGATGGTGCCGACGTTGCCTTGCTCTCTCTCAGCGCCGCTGCCAGAGCCCAGCTCCGAAATGGCCAACGTCCAGCGCCTGCTCCCCCACCAAAGGGGCCAGGGCTGCCAGGTGTTGCTGGCCCTCACCTTCCCTTGGCAGCCCTTCCACAGCCCCACAGACACGGGGGCTCCGGGCTTGCCAGCCCGGTGATGGTGCCGACGTTGCCTTGCTCGCTCTCAGTGCCGCCGCCAGAGCCCAGCTCCGAAATGGCCAACGTCCAGCGCCTGCTCCCCCACCAAAGGGGCCAGGGCTGCCAGGTGTTGCTGGCCCTCGCCTTCCCTTGGCAGCCCTTCCACAGCCCCACAGACACGGGGGCTCCGGGCTTGCCAGCCCGGTGACGGTGCCGACGTTGCCTTGCTCGCTCTCAGCACCGCCGCCAGAGCCGAGCTCCGAAATGGCCAACGTCCAGCGCCTGCTCCCCCACTAAAGGGGCCAGGGCTGCCAGGTGTTGCTGGTCCTCGCCTTCCCTTGGCAGCCCTTCCACAGCCCCACAGACACGGGGGCTCCGGGCTCGCCAGCCCGGTGACGGTGCCGACGTTGCCTTGCTCGCTCTCAGCGCTGCCGCCTGAGCCCAGCTCCGAAATGGCCAACGTCCAGCGACTGCTGCCCCACCAAAGGGGCCAGGGCTGCTAGGTGTTGCTGGCCCTCGCCTTCCCTTGGCAGCCCTTCCACAGCCCCACAGACACGGGGGCTCCGGGCTTGCCAGCCCGGTGATGGTGCCGACGTTGCCTTGCTCGCTCTCAGTGCCGCCGCCAGAGCCCAGCTCCGAAATGGCCAACGTCCAGCGCCTGCTGCCCCACCAAAGGGGCCAGGGCTGCCAGGTGTTGCTGGTCCTCGCCTTCCCTTGGCAGCCCTTCCACAGCCCCACAGACACGGGGGATCCGGGATTGCCAGCCCGGTGATGGTGCCGACGTTGCCTTGCTCGCTCTCAGCGCCGCCGCCAAACCCCAGCTCCGAAATGGCGAACGTCCAGCAACTGCTCCCCCACCAAAGGGGCCAGGGCTGCTAGGTGTTGCTGGTCCTCGCCTTCCCTTGGCAGCCCTTCCACAGCCCCACAGACACGGGGGCTTCGGGCTCGCCAGCCCGGTGACGGTGCCGACGTTGCCTTGCTCGCTCTCAGCGCCACCGCCAGAGCCCAGCTCCGAAATGGCCAACGTCCAGCGACTGCTCCCCCACCAAAGGGGCCAGGGCTGCCAGGTGTTGCTGGCCCTCGCCTTCCCTTGGCAGCCCTTCCACAGCCCCACAGACACTGGGGCTCCGGGCTTGCCAGCCCGGTGATGGTGCCGACGTTGCCTTGCTCGCTCTCAGTGCCGCCGCCAGAGCCCAGCTCCGAAATGGCCAACGTCCAGCGCCTGCTCCCCCACCAAAGGGGCCAGGGCTGCCAGGTGTTGCTGGCCCTCGCCTTCCCTTGGCAGCCCTTCCACAGCCCCACAGACATGGGGGCTCCGGGCTCCCAACCCGGCGACGGTGCCGACGTTGCCTTGCTCGCTCTCAGCGCCGCCGCCAGAGCCCAGCTCCGAAATGGCCAACGTCCAGCGCCTGCTCCCCCACCAAAGGGGCCAGGGCTGCCAGGTGTTGCTGGCCCTCGCCTTCCCTTGGCAGCCCTTCCACAGCCCCACAGACACGGGGGCTCCGGGCTTGCCAGCCCGGTGATGGTGCCGACGTTGCCTTGCTCGCTCTCAGTGCCGCCGCCAGAGCCCAGCTCCGAAATGGCCAACGTCCAGCGCCTGCTCCCCCACCAAAGGGGCCAGGGCTGCCAGGTGTTGCTGGCCCTCGCCTTCCCTTGGCAGCCCTTCCACAGCCCCACAGACACGGGGGCTCCGGGATTGCCAGCCCGGTGATGGTGCCGACGTTGCCTTGCTCGCTCTCAGCGCCGCCGCCAAACCCCAGCTCCGAAATGGCGAACGTCCAGCAACTGCTCCCCCACCAAAGGGGCCAGGGTTGCTAGGTGTTGCTGGCCCTCGCCTTCCCTTGGCAGCCCTTCCACAGCCCCACAGACACGGGGGCTTCGGGCTCGCCAGCCCGGTGACGGTGCCGACGTTGCCTTGCTCGCTCTCAGCGCCGCCGCCAGAGCCCAGCTCTGAAATGGCGAACGTCCAGCGACAGCTGCCCCACCAAAGGGGCCAGGGCTGCTAGGTGTTGCTGGCCCTCGCCTTCCCTTGGCAGCCCTTCCACAGCCCCACAGACACGGGGGCTCCGGGCTTGCCAGCCCGGTGATGGTGCCGACGTTGCCTTGCTCGCTCTCAGCGCCGCCGCCAGAGCCCAGCTCCGAAATGGCCAACGTCCAGCGCCTGCTCCCCCAACAAAGGGGCCAGGGCTGCCAGGTGTTGCTGGCCCTCGCCTTCCCTTGGCAGCCCTTCCACAGCCCCACAGACACGGGGGCTCCGGGCTTGCCAGCCTGGTGACGGTGCCGACGTTGCCTTGCTCGCTCTCAGCGCCGCCACCAGAGCCCAGCTCCGAAATGGCCAACGTCCAGCACCTGCTCCCCCACCAAAGGGGCCAGGGCTGCCAGGTGTTGCTGGCCCTCGCCTTCCCTTGGCAGCCCTTCCACAGCCCCACAGACACGGGGGCTCCGGGCTTGCCAGCCCGGTGACGGTGCCGACGTTGCCTTGCTCGCTCTCAGCACCGCCGCCAGAGCCCAGCTCCGAAATGGCCAACGTCCAGCGCCTGCTCCCCCACCAAAGGGGCCAGGGCTGCCAGGTGTTGCTGGTCCTCGCCTTCCCTTGGCAGCCCTTCCACAGCCCCACAGACACGGGGGCTCCGGGCTCGCCAGCCCGGTGACGGTGCCGACGTTGCCTTGCTCGCTCTCAGCGCTGCCGCCAGAGCCCAGCTCCGAAATGGCCAACGTCCAGCGACTGCTGCCCCACCAAAGGGGCCAGGGCTGCTAGGTGTTGCTGGCCCTCGCCTTCCCTTGGCAGCCCTTCCACAGCCCCACAGACACGGGGGCTCCGGGATTGCCAGCCCGGTGACGGTGCCGACGTTGCCTTGCTCGCTCTCAGCGCCGCCGCCAGAGCCCAGCTCCGAAATGGCCAACGTCCAGCGACTGCTCCCCCACCAAAGGGGCCAGGGCTGCCAGGTGTTGCTGGCCCTCGCCTTCCCTTGGCAGCCCTTCCACAGCCCCACAGACACTGGGGCTCTGGGCTTGCCAGCCCGGTGATGGTGCCGACGTTGCCTTGCTCGCTCTCAGTGCCGCCGCCAGAGCCCAGCTCCGAAATGGCCAACGTCCAGCGCCTGCTCCCCCACCAAAGGGGCCAGGGCTGCCAGGTGTTGCTGGCGCTCGCCTTCCCTTGGCAGCCCTTCCACAGCCCCACAGACATGGGGGCTCCGGGCTCCCAACCCGGCGACGGTGCCGACGTTGCCTTGCTCGCTCTCAGCGCCGCCGCCAGAGCCCAGCTCCGAAATGGCAAACGTCCAGCGCCTGCTCCCCCACCAAAGGGGCCAGGGCTGCCAGGTGTTGCTGGCCCTCGCCTTCCCTTGGCAGCCCTTCCACAGCCCCACAGACACTGGGGCTCCGGGCTTGCCAGCCCGGTGATGGTGCCGACGTTGCCTTGCTCGCTCTCAGTGCCGCCGCCAGAGCCCAGCTCCGAAATGGCCAACGTCCAGCGCCTGCTCCCCCACCAAAGGGGCCAGGGCTGCCAGGTGTTGCTGGCGCTCGCCTTCCCTTGGCAGCCCTTCCACAGCCCCACAGACATGGGGGCTCCGGGCTCCCAACCCGGCGACGGTGCCGACGTTGCCTTGCTCGCTCTCAGCGCCGCCGCCAGAGCCCAGCTCCGAAATGGCCAACGTCCAGCGCCTGCTCCCCCACCAAAGGGGCCAGGGCTGCCAGGTGTTGCTGGCCCTCGCCTTCCCTTGGCAGCCCTTCCACAGCCCCACAGACACGGGGGCTCCGGGCTTGCCAGCCCGGTGATGGTGCCGACGTTGCCTTGCTCGCTCTCAGTGCCGCCGCCAGAGCCCAGCTCCGAAATGGCCAACGTCCAGCGCCTGCTCCCCCACCAAAGGGGCCAGGGCTGCCAGGTGTTGCTGGCCCTCGCCTTCCCTTGGCAGCCCTTCCACAGCCCCACAGACACGGGGGCTCCGGGATTGCCAGCCCGGTGATGGTGCCGACGTTGCCTTGCTCGCTCTCAGCGCCGCCGCCAAACCCCAGCTCCGAAATGGCGAACGTCCAGCAACTGCTCCCCCACCAAAGGGGCCAGGGTTGCTAGGTGTTGCTGGCCCTCGCCTTCCCTTGGCAGCCCTTCCACAGCCCCACAGACACGGGGGCTTCGGGCTCGCCAGCCCGGTGACGGTGCCGACGTTGCCTTGCTCGCTCTCAGCGCCGCCGCCAGAGCCCAGCTCCGAAATGGCGAACGTCCAGCGACAGCTGCCCCACCAAAGGGGCCAGGGCTGCTAGGTGTTGCTGGCCCTCGCCTTCCCTTGGCAGCCCTTCCACAGCCCCACAGACACGGGGGCTCCGGGCTTGCCAGCCCGGTGATGGTGCCGACGTTGCCTTGCTCGCTCTCAGCGCCGCCGCCAGAGCCCAGCTCCGAAATGGCCAACGTCCAGCGCCTGCTCCCCCAACAAAGGGGCCAGGGCTGCCAGGTGTTGCTGGCCCTCGCCTTCCCTTGGCAGCCCTTCCACAGCCCCACAGACACGGGGGCTCCGGGCTTGCCAGCCTGGTGACGGTGCCGACGTTGCCTTGCTCGCTCTCAGCGCCGCCACCAGAGCCCAGCTCCGAAATGGCCAACGTCCAGCACCTGCTCCCCCACCAAAGGGGCCAGGGCTGCCAGGTGTTGCTGGCCCTCGCCTTCCCTTGGCAGCCCTTCCACAGCCCCACAGACACGGGGGCTCCGGGCTTGCCAGCCCGGTGACGGTGCCGACGTTGCCTTGCTCGCTCTCAGCACCGCCGCCAGAGCCCAGCTCCGAAATGGCCAACGTCCAGCGCCTGCTCCCCCACCAAAGGGGCCAGGGCTGCCAGGTGTTGCTGGCCCTCGCCTTCCCTTGGCAGCCCTTCCACAGCCCCACAGACACGGGGGCTCCGGGCTCGCCAGCCCGGTGACGGTGCCGACGTTGCCTTGCTCGCTCTCAGCGCTGCCGCCAGAGCCCAGCTCCGAAATGGCCAACGTCCAGCGACTGCTGCCCCACCAAAGGGGCCAGGGCTGCTAGGTGTTGCTGGCCCTCGCCTTCCCTTGGCAGCCCTTCCACAGCCCCACAGACACGGGGGCTTCGGGCTCGCCAGCCCGGTGATGGTGCCGACGTTGCCTTGCTCGCTCTCAGCGCCGCCGCCAGAGCCCAGCTCCGAAATGGCCAACGTCCAGCGACTGCTCCCCCACCAAAGGGGCCAGGGCTGCCAGGTGTTGCTGGCCCTCGCCTTCCCTTGGCAGCCCTTCCACAGCCCCACAGACACTGGGGCTCTGGGCTTGCCAGCCCGGTGATGGTGCCGACGTTGCCTTGCTCGCTCTCAGTGCCGCCGCCAGAGCCCAGCTCCGAAATGGCCAACGTCCAGCGCCTGCTCCCCCACCAAAGGGGCCAGGGCTGCCAGGTGTTGCTGGCGCTCGCCTTCCCTTGGCAGCCCTTCCACAGCCCCACAGACATGGGGGCTCCGGGCTCCCAACCCGGCGACGGTGCCGACGTTGCCTTGCTCGCTCTCAGCGCCGCCGCCAGAGCCCAGCTCCGAAATGGCAAACGTCCAGCGCCTGCTCCCCCACCAAAGGGGCCAGGGCTGCCAGGTGTTGCTGGCCCTCGCCTTCCCTTGGCAGCCCTTCCACAGCCCCACAGACACGGGGGCTCCGGGCTTGCCAGCCCGGTGATGGTGCCGACGTTGCCTTGCTCGCTCTCAGTGCCGCCGCCAGAGCCCAGCTCCGAAATGGCCAACGTCCAGCGCCTGCTCCCCCACCAAAGGGGCCAGGGCTGCCAGGTGTTGCTGGCCCTCGCCTTCCCTTGGCAGCCCTTCCACAGCCCCACAGACACGGGGGCTCCGGGATTGCCAGCCCGGTGATGGTGCCGACGTTGCCTTGCTCGCTCTCAGCGCCGCCGCCAAACCCCAGCTCCGAAATGGCGAACGTCCAGCAACTGCTCCCCCACCAAAGGGGCCAGGGTTGCTAGGTGTTGCTGGCCCTCGCCTTCCCTTGGCAGCCCTTCCACAGCCCCACAGACACGGGGGCTTCGGGCTCGCCAGCCCGGTGACGGTGCCGACGTTGCCTTGCTCGCTCTCAGCGCCGCCGCCAGAGCCCAGCTCCGAAATGGCCAACGTCCAGCGACTGCTCCCCCACCAAAGGGGCCAGGGCTGCTAGGTGTTGCTGGCCCTCGCCTTCCCTTGGCAGCCCTTCCACAGCCCCACAGACACGGGGGCTCCGGGCTTGCCAGCCCGGTGATGGTGCCGACGTTGCCTTGCTCGCTCTCAGCGCCGCCGCCAGAGCCCAGCTCCGAAATGGCCAACGTCCAGCGCCTGCTCCCCCACCAAAGGGGCCAGGGCTGCCAGGTGTTGCTGGCCCTCGCCTTCCCTTGGCAGCCCTTCCACAGCCCCACAGACACGGGGGCTCCGGGCTCCCAACCCGGTGATGGTGCCGACGTTGCCTTGCTCTCTCTCAGCGCCGCTGCCAGAGCCCAGCTCCGAAATGGCCAACGTCCAGCGCCTGCTCCCCCACCAAAGGGGCCAGGGCTGCCAGGTGTTGCTGGCCCTCGCCTTCCCTTGGCAGCCCTTCCACAGCCCCACAGACACGGGGGCTCCGGGCTTGCCAGCCCGGTGATGGTGCCGACGTTGCCTTGCTCGCTCTCAGTGCCGCCGCCAGAGCCCAGCTCCGAAATGGCCAACGTCCAGCGACTGCTCCCCCACCAAAGGGGCCAGGGCTGCCAGGTGTTGCTGGCCCTCGCCTTCCCTTGGCAGCCCTTCCACAGCCCCACAGACACGGGGGCTCCGGGATTGCCAGCCCGGTGACGGTGCCGACGTTGCCTTGCTCGCTCTCAGCACCGCCGCCAGAGCCGAGCTCCGAAATGGCCAACGTCCAGCGCCTGCTCCCCCACTAAAGGGGCCAGGGCTGCCAGGTGTTGCTGGTCCTCGCCTTCCCTTGGCAGCCCTTCCACAGCCCCACAGACACGGGGGCTCCGGGCTTGCCAGCCTGGTGACGGTGCCGACGTTGCCTTGCTCGCTCTCAGCGCCGCCACCAGAGCCCAGCTCCGAAATGGCCAACGTCCAGCACCTGCTCCCCCACCAAAGGGGCCAGGGCTGCCAGGTGTTGCTGGCCCTCGCCTTCCCTTGGCAGCCCTTCCACAGCCCCACAGACACGGGGGCTCCGGGCTTGCCAGCCCGGTGACGGTGCCGACGTTGCCTTGCTCGCTCTCAGCACCGCCGCCAGAGCCCAGCTCCGAAATGGCCAACGTCCAGCGCCTGCTCCCCCACCAAAGGGGCCAGGGCTGCCAGGTGTTGCTGGTCCTCGCCTTCCCTTGGCAGCCCTTCCACAGCCCCACAGACACGGGGGCTCCGGGCTCGCCAGCCCGGTGACGGTGCCGACGTTGCCTTGCTCGCTCTCAGCGCTGCCGCCAGAGCCCAGCTCCGAAATGGCCAACGTCCAGCGACTGCTGCCCCACCAAAGGGGCCAGGGCTGCTAGGTGTTGCTGGCCCTCGCCTTCCCTTGGCAGCCCTTCCACAGCCCCACAGACACGGGGGCTTCGGGCTCGCCAGCCCGGTGACGGTGCCGACGTTGCCTTGCTCGCTCTCAGCGCCGCCGCCAGAGCCCAGCTCCGAAATGGCCAACGTCCAGCGACTGCTCCCCCACCAAAGGGGCCAGGGCTGCCAGGTGTTGCTGGCCCTCGCCTTCCCTTGGCAGCCCTTCCACAGCCCCACAGACACGGGGGCTCCGGGCTTGCCAGCCTGGTGACGGTGCCGACGTTGCCTTGCTCGCTCTCAGCGCCGCCACCAGAGCCCAGCTCCGAAATGGCCAACGTCCAGCACCTGCTCCCCCACCAAAGGGGCCAGGGCTGCCAGGTGTTGCTGGCCCTCGCCTTCCCTTGGCAGCCCTTCCACAGCCCCACAGACACGGGGGCTCCGGGCTTGCCAGCCCGGTGACGGTGCCGACGTTGCCTTGCTCGCTCTCAGCACCGCCGCCAGAGCCCAGCTCCGAAATGGCCAACGTCCAGCGCCTGCTCCCCCACCAAAGGGGCCAGGGCTGCCAGGTGTTGCTGGTCCTCGCCTTCCCTTGGCAGCCCTTCCACAGCCCCACAGACACGGGGGCTCCGGGCTCGCCAGCCCGGTGACGGTGCCGACGTTGCCTTGCTCGCTCTCAGCGCTGCCGCCAGAGCCCAGCTCCGAAATGGCCAACGTCCAGCGACTGCTGCCCCACCAAAGGGGCCAGGGCTGCTAGGTGTTGCTGGCCCTCGCCTTCCCTTGGCAGCCCTTCCACAGCCCCACAGACACGGGGGCTCCGGGCTCGCCAGCCCGGTGACGGTGCCGACGTTGCCTTGCTCGCTCTCAGCGCCGCCGCCAGAGCCCAGCTCCGAAATGGCCAACGTCCAGCGACTGCTCCCCCACCAAAGGGGCCAGGGCTGCCAGGTGTTGCTGGCCCTCGCCTTCCCTTGGCAGCCCTTCCACAGCCCCACAGACACTGGGGCTCTGGGCTTGCCAGCCCGGTGATGGTGCCGACGTTGCCTTGCTCGCTCTCAGTGCCGCCGCCAGAGCCCAGCTCCGAAATGGCCAACGTCCAGCGCCTGCTCCCCCACCAAAGGGGCCAGGGCTGCCAGGTGTTGCTGGCGCTCGCCTTCCCTTGGCAGCCCTTCCACAGCCCCACAGACATGGGGGCTCCGGGCTCCCAACCCGGCGACGGTGCCGACGTTGCCTTGCTCGCTCTCAGCGCCGCCGCCAGAGCCCAGCTCCGAAATGGCAAACGTCCAGCGCCTGCTCCCCCACCAAAGGGGCCAGGGCTGCCAGGTGTTGCTGGCCCTCGCCTTCCCTTGGCAGCCCTTCCACAGCCCCACAGACACGGGGGCTCCGGGCTTGCCAGCCCGGTGATGGTGCCGACGTTGCCTTGCTCGCTCTCAGTGCCGCCGCCAGAGCCCAGCTCCGAAATGGCCAACGTCCAGCGCCTGCTCCCCCACCAAAGGGGCCAGGGCTGCCAGGTGTTGCTGGCCCTCGCCTTCCCTTGGCAGCCCTTCCACAGCCCCACAGACACGGGGGCTCCGGGATTGCCAGCCCGGTGATGGTGCCGACGTTGCCTTGCTCGCTCTCAGCGCCGCCGCCAAACCCCAGCTCCGAAATGGCGAACGTCCAGCAACTGCTCCCCCACCAAAGGGGCCAGGGTTGCTAGGTGTTGCTGGCCCTCGCCTTCCCTTGGCAGCCCTTCCACAGCCCCACAGACACGGGGGCTTCGGGCTCACCAGCCCGGTGACGGTGCCGACGTTGCCTTGCTCGCTCTCAGCGCCGCCGCCAGAGCCCAGCTCCGAAATGGCCAACGTCCAGCGACTGCTCCCCCACCAAAGGGGCCAGGGCTGCTAGGTGTTGCTGGCCCTCGCCTTCCCTTGGCAGCCCTTCCACAGCCCCACAGACACGGGGGCTCCGGGCTTGCCAGCCCGGTGATGGTGCCGACGTTGCCTTGCTCGCTCTCAGCGCCGCCGCCAGAGCCCAGCTCCGAAATGGCCAACGTCCAGCGCCTGCTCCCCCACCAAAGGGGCCAGGGCTGCCAGGTGTTGCTGGCCCTCGCCTTCCCTTGGCAGCCCTTCCACAGCCCCACAGACACGGGGGCTCCGGGCTCCCAACCCGGTGATGGTGCCGACGTTGCCTTGCTCTCTCTCAGCGCCGCTGCCAGAGCCCAGCTCCGAAATGGCCAACGTCCAGCGCCTGCTCCCCCACCAAAGGGGCCAGGGCTGCCAGGTGTTGCTGGCCCTCGCCTTCCCTTGGCAGCCCTTCCACAGCCCCACAGACACGGGGGCTCCGGGCTTGCCAGCCCGGTGATGGTGCCGACGTTGCCTTGCTCGCTCTCAGTGCCGCCGCCAGAGCCCAGCTCCGAAATGGCCAACGTCCAGCGACTGCTCCCCCACCAAAGGGGCCAGGGCTGCCAGGTGTTGCTGGCCCTCGCCTTCCCTTGGCAGCCCTTCCACAGCCCCACAGACACGGGGGCTCCGGGCTTGCCAGCCCGGTGACGGTGCCGACGTTGCCTTGCTCGCTCTCAGCACCGCCGCCAGAGCCGAGCTCCGAAATGGCCAACGTCCAGCGCCTGCTCCCCCACTAAAGGGGCCAGGGCTGCCAGGTGTTGCTGGTCCTCGCCTTCCCTTGGCAGCCCTTCCACAGCCCCACAGACACGGGGGCTCCGGGCTCGCCAGCCCGGTGACGGTGCCGACGTTGCCTTGCTCGCTCTCAGCGCTGCCGCCTGAGCCCAGCTCCGAAATGGCCAACGTCCAGCGACTGCTGCCCCACCAAAGGGGCCAGGGCTGCTAGGTGTTGCTGGCCCTCGCCTTCCCTTGGCAGCCCTTCCACAGCCCCACAGACACGGGGGCTCCGGGCTTGCCAGCCCGGTGATGGTGCCGACGTTGCCTTGCTCGCTCTCAGTGCCGCCGCCAGAGCCCAGCTCCGAAATGGCCAACGTCCAGCGCCTGCTGCCCCACCAAAGGGGCCAGGGCTGCCAGGTGTTGCTGGTCCTCGCCTTCCCTTGGCAGCCCTTCCACAGCCCCACAGACACGGGGGATCCGGGATTGCCAGCCCGGTGATGGTGCCGACGTTGCCTTGCTCGCTCTCAGCGCCGCCGCCAAACCCCAGCTCCGAAATGGCGAACGTCCAGCAACTGCTCCCCCACCAAAGGGGCCAGGGCTGCCAGGTGTTGCTGGCCCTCGCCTTCCCTTGACAGCCCTTCCACAGCCCCACAGACACGGGGGCTTCGGGCTCGCCAGCCCGGTGACGGTGCCGACGTTGCCTTGCTCGCTCTCAGCGCCACCGCCAGAGCCCAGCTCCGAAATGGCAAACGTCCAGCGCCTGCTCCCCCACCAAAGGGGCCAGGGCTGCCAGGTGTTGCTGGCCCTCGCCTTCCCTTGGCAGCCCTTCCACAGCCCCACAGACACGGGGGCTCCGGGCTTGCCAGCCCGGTGATGGTGCCGACGTTGCCTTGCTCGCTCTCAGTGCCGCCGCCAGAGCCCAGCTCCGAAATGGCCAACGTCCAGCGCCTGCTCCCCCACCAAAGGGGCCAGGGCTGCCAGGTGTTGCTGGCCCTCGCCTTCCCTTGGCAGCCCTTCCACAGCCCCACAGACACGGGGGCTCCGGGATTGCCAGCCTGGTGATGGTGCCGACGTTGCCTTGCTCGCTCTCAGCGCCGCCGCCAAACCCCAGCTCCGAAATGGCGAACGTCCAGCAACTGCTCCCCCACCAAAGGGGCCAGGGTTGCTAGGTGTTGCTGGCCCTCGCCTTCCCTTGGCAGCCCTTCCACAGCCCCACAGACACGGGGGCTTCGGGCTCGCCAGCCCGGTGACGGTGCCGACGTTGCCTTGCTCGCTCTCAGCGCCGCCGCCAGAGCCCAGCTCCGAAATGGCCAACGTCCAGCGCCTGCTCCCCCACCAAAGGGGCCAGGGCTGCTAGGTGTTGCTGGCCCTCGCCTTCCCTTGGCAGCCCTTCCACAGCCCCACAGACACGGGGGCTCCGGGCTTGCCAGCCCGGTGATGGTGCCGACGTTGCCTTGCTCGCTCTCAGTGCCGCCGCCAGAGCCCAGCTCCGAAATGGCCAACGTCCAGCGCCTGCTCCCCCACCAAAGGGGCCAGGGCTGCCAGGTGTTGCTGGCCCTCGCCTTCCCTTGGCAGCCCTTCCACAGCCCCACAGACACGGGGGCTCCGGGCTTGCCAGCCCGGTGACGGTGCCGACGTTGCCTTGCTCGCTCTCAGCACCGCCGCCAGAGCCGAGCTCCGAAATGGCCAACGTCCAGCGCCTGCTCCCCCACTAAAGGGGCCAGGGCTGCCAGGTGTTGCTGGTCCTCGCCTTCCCTTGGCAGCCCTTCCACAGCCCCACAGACACGGGGGCTCCGGGATTGCCAGCCCGGTGACGGTGCCGACGTTGCCTTGCTCGCTCTCAGCGCTGCCGCCTGAGCCCAGCTCCGAAATGGCCAACGTCCAGCGACTGCTGCCCCACCAAAGGGGCCAGGGCTGCTAGGTGTTGCTGGCCCTCGCCTTCCCTTGGCAGCCCTTCCACAGCCCCACAGACACGGGGGCTCCGGGCTTGCCAGCCCGGTGATGGTGCCGACGTTGCCTTGCTCGCTCTCAGTGCCGCCGCCAGAGCCCAGCTCCGAAATGGCCAACGTCCAGCGCCTGCTGCCCCACCAAAGGGGCCAGGGCTGCCAGGTGTTGCTGGCCCTCGCCTTCCCTTGGCAGCCCTTCCACAGCCCCACAGACACGGGGGATCCGGGATTGCCAGCCCGGTGATGGTGCCGACGTTGCCTTGCTCGCTCTCAGCGCCGCCGCAAAACCCCAGCTCCGAAATGGCGAACGTCCAGCAACTGCTCCCCCACCAAAGGGGCCAGGGCTGCTAGGTGTTGCTGGTCCTCGCCTTCCCTTGGCAGCCCTTCCACAGCCCCACAGACACGGGGGCTTCGGGCTCCCAACCCGGTGATGGTGCCGACGTTGCCTTGCTCTCTCTCAGCGCCGCCGCCAGAGCCCAGCTCCGAAATGGCCAACGTCCAGCGCCTGCTCCCCCACCAAAGGGGCCAGGGCTGCCAGGTGTTGCTGGCGCTCGCCTTCCCTTGGCAGCCCTTCCACAGCCCCACAGACACGGGGGCTCCGGGCTCCCAACCCGGTGATGGTGCCGACGTTGCCTTGCTCTCTCTCAGCGCCGCTGCCAGAGCCCAGCTCCGAAATGGCCAACGTCCAGCGCCTGCTCCCCCACCAAAGGGGCCAGGGCTGCCAGGTGTTGCTGGCCCTCGCCTTCCCTTGGCAGCCCTTCCACAGCCCCACAGACACGGGGGCTCCGGGCTTGCCAGCCCGGTGATGGTGCCGATGTTGCCTTGCTCGCTCTCAGTGCCGCCGCCAGAGCCCAGCTCCGAAATGGCCAACGTCCAGCGCCTGCTCCCCCACCAAAGGGGCCAGGGCTGCCAGGTGTTGCTGGCCCTCGCCTTCCCTTGGCAGCCCTTCCACAGCCCCACAGACACGGGGGCTCCGGGCTTGCCAGCCCGGTGACGGTGCCGACGTTGCCTTGCTCGCTCTCAGCACCGCCGCCTGAGCCCAGCTCCGAAATGGCCAACGTCCAGCGACTGCTGCCCCACCAAAGGGGCCAGGGCTGCTAGGTGTTGCTGGCCCTCGCCTTCCCTTGGCAGCCCTTCCACAGCCCCACAGACACGGGGGCTCCGGGCTTGCCAGCCCGGTGATGGTGCCGACGTTGCCTTGCTCGCTCTCAGTGCCGCCGCCAGAGCCCAGCTCCGAAATGGCCAACGTCCAGCGCCTGCTGCCCCACCAAAGGGGCCAGGGCTGCCAGGTGTTGCTGGCCCTCGCCTTCCCTTGGCAGCCCTTCCACAGCCCCACAGACACGGGGGATCCGGGATTGCCAGCCCGGTGATGGTGCCGACGTTGCCTTGCTCGCTCTCAGCGCCGCCGCCAAACCCCAGCTCCGAAATGGCGAACGTCCAGCAACTGCTCCCCCACCAAAGGGGCCAGGGCTGCTAGGTGTTGCTGGTCCTCGCCTTCCCTTGGCAGCCCTTCCACAGCCCCACAGACACGGGGGCTTCGGGCTCCCAACCCGGTGATGGTGCCGACGTTGCCTTGCTCTCTCTCAGCGCCGCCGCCAAACCCCAGCTCCGAAATGGCCAACGTCCAGCGCCTGCTCCCCCACCAAAGGGGCCAGGGCTGCCAGGTGTTGCTGGTCCTCGCCTTCCCTTGGCAGCCCTTCCACAGCCCCACAGACACGGGGGCTCCGGGCTCGCCAGCCCGGTGACGGTGCCGACGTTGCCTTGCTCGCTCTCAGCGCTGCCGCCTGAGCCCAGCTCCGAAATGGCCAACGTCCAGCGACTGCTGCCCCACCAAAGGGGCCAGGGCTGCTAGGTGTTGCTGGCCCTCGCCTTCCCTTGGCAGCCCTTCCACAGCCCCACAGACACGGGGGCTCCGGGCTTGCCAGCCCGGTGATGGTGCCGACGTTGCCTTGCTCGCTCTCAGTGCCGCCGCCAGAGCCCAGCTCCGAAATGGCCAACGTCCAGCGCCTGCTGCCCCACCAAAGGGGCCAGGGCTGCCAGGTGTTGCTGGCCCTCGCCTTCCCTTGGCAGCCCTTCCACAGCCCCACAGACACGGGGGCTCCGGGATTGCCAGCCCGGTGATGGTGCCGACGTTGCCTTGCTCGCTCTCAGCGCCGCCGCCAAACCCCAGCTCCGAAATGGCGAACGTCCAGCAACTGCTCCCCCACCAAAGGGGCCAGGGCTGCTAGGTGTTGCTGGTCCTCGCCTTCCCTTGGCAGCCCTTCCACAGCCCCACAGACACGGGGGCTTCGGGCTCGCCAGCCCGGTGACGGTGCCGACGTTGCCTTGCTCGCTCTCAGCGCCGCCGCCAGAGCCCAGCTCCGAAATGGCGAACGTCCAGCGACAGCTGCCCCACCAAAGGGGCCAGGGCTGCTAGGTGTTGCTGGCCCTCGCCTTCCCTTGGCAGCCCTTCCACAGCCCCACAGACACGGGGGCTCCGGGCTTGCCAGCCCGGTGATGGTGCCGACGTTGCCTTGCTCGCTCTCAGCGCCGCCGCCAGAGCCCAGCTCCGAAATGGCAAACGTCCAGCGCCTGCTCCCCCACCAAAGGGGCCAGGGCTGCCAGGTGTTGCTGGCCCTCGCCTTCCCTTGGCAGCCCTTCCACAGCCCCACAGACACGGGGGCTCCGGGCTTGCCAGCCTGGTGACGGTGCCGACATTGCCTTGCTCGCTCTCAGCGCCGCCGCCAGAGCCCAGCTCCGAAATGGCCAACGTCCAGCGCCTGCTCCCCCACCAAAGGGGCCAGGGCTGCCAGGTGTTGCTGGCCCTCGCCTTCCCTTGGCAGCCCTTCCACAGCCCCACAGACACGGGGGCTCCGGGCTCGCCAGCCCGGTGACGGTGCCGACGTTGCCTTGCTCGCTCTCAGCGCCGCCGCCAGAGCCCAGCTCCGAAATGGCCAACGTCCAGCGACTGCTCCCCCACCAAAGGGGCCAGGGCTGCTAGGTGTTGCTGGCCCTCACCTTCCCTTGGCAGCCCTTCCACAGCCCCACAGACACGGGGGCTCCGGGCTCACCAGCCCGGTGATGGTGCCGACGTTGCCTTGCTCTCTCTCAGCGCCGCTGCCAGAGCCCAGCTCCGAAATGGCGAACGTCCAGCGACTGCTCCCCCACCAAAGGGGCCAGGGCTGCCAGGTGTTGCTGGCCCTCGCCTTCCCTTGGCAGCCCTTCCACAGCCCCACAGACACGGGGGCTTCGGGCTTGCCAGCCCGGTGATGGTGCCGACGTTGCCTTGCTCGCTCTCAGCGCCGCCGCCAGAGCCCAGCTCCGAAATGGCCAACGTCCAGCGCCTGCTCCCCCACCAAAGGGGCCAGGGCTGCCAGGTGTTGCTGGCCCTCGCCTTCCCTTGGCAGCCCTTCCACAGCCCCACAGACACGGGGGCTCCGGGATTGCCAGCCCGGTGATGGTGCCGACGTTGCCTTGCTCGCTCTCAGCGCCGCCGCCAGAGCCCAGCTCCGAAATGGCCAACGTCCAGCGCCTGCTCCCCCACCAAAGGGGCCAGGGCTGCCAGGTGTGGCTGGCCCTCGCCTTCCCTTGGCAGCCCTTCCACAGCCCCACAGACACGGGGGCTCCGGGCTTGCCAGCCCGGTGATGGTGCCGACGTTGCCTTGCTCGCTCTCAGCGCCGCCGCCAGAGCCCAGCTCCGAAATGGCCAACGTCCAGCGCCTGCTCCCCCACCAAAGGGGCCATGGCTGCCAGGTGTTGCTGGCCCTCGCCTTCCCTTGGCAGCCCTTCCACAGCCCCACAGACACGGGGGCTCCGGGCTCCCAACCCAGTGATGGTGCCGACGTTGCCTTGCTCGCTCTCAGTGCCGCCGCAAGAGCCCAGCTCCGAAATGGCCAACGTCCAGCGCCTGCTGCCCCACCAAAGGGGCCAGGGCTGCCAGGTGTTGCTGGTCCTCGCCTTCCCTTGGCAGCCCTTCCACAGCCCCACAGACACGGGGGATCCGGGATTGCCAGCCCGGTGATGGTGCCGACGTTGCCTTGCTCGCTCTCAGCGCCGCCGCCAAACCCCAGCTCCGAAATGGCGAACGTCCAGCAACTGCTCCCCCACCAAAGGGGCCAGGGCTGCCAGGTGTTGCTGGCCCTCGCCTTCCCTTGACAGCCCTTCCACAGCCCCACAGACACGGGGGCTTCGGGCTCGCCAGCCCGGTGACGGTGCCGACGTTGCCTTGCTCGCTCTCAGCGCCACCGCCAGAGCCCAGCTCCGAAATGGCAAACGTCCAGCGCCTGCTCCCCCACCAAAGGGGCCAGGGCTGCCAGGTGTTGCTGGCCCTCGCCTTCCCTTGGCAGCCCTTCCACAGCCCCACAGACACGGGGGCTCCGGGCTTGCCAGCCCGGTGATGGTGCCGACGTTGCCTTGCTCGCTCTCAGTGCCGCCGCCAGAGCCCAGCTCCGAAATGGCCAACGTCCAGCGCCTGCTCCCCCACCAAAGGGGCCAGGGCTGCCAGGTGTTGCTGGCCCTCGCCTTCCCTTGGCAGCCCTTCCACAGCCCCACAGACACGGGGGCTCCGGGATTGCCAGCCCGGTGATGGTGCCGACGTTGCCTTGCTCGCTCTCAGCGCCGCCGCCAAACCCCAGCTCCGAAATGGCGAACGTCCAGCAACTGCTCCCCCACCAAAGGGGCCAGGGTTGCTAGGTGTTGCTGGCCCTCGCCTTCCCTTGGCAGCCCTTCCACAGCCCCACAGACACGGGGGCTTCGGGCTCGCCAGCCCGGTGACGGTGCCGACGTTGCCTTGCTCGCTCTCAGCGCCGCCGCCAGAGCCCAGCTCCGAAATGGCCAACGTCCAGCGCCTGCTCCCCCACCAAAGGGGCCAGGGCTGCTAGGTGTTGCTGGCCCTCGCCTTCCCTTGGCAGCCCTTCCACAGCCCCACAGACACGGGGGCTCCGGGCTTGCCAGCCCGGTGATGGTGCCGACGTTGCCTTGCTCGCTCTCAGTGCCGCCGCCAGAGCCCAGCTCCGAAATGGCCAACGTCCAGCGCCTGCTCCCCCACCAAAGGGGCCAGGGCTGCCAGGTGTTGCTGGCCCTCGCCTTCCCTTGGCAGCCCTTCCACAGCCCCACAGACACGGGGGCTCCGGGCTTGCCAGCCCGGTGACGGTGCCGACGTTGCCTTGCTCGCTCTCAGCACCGCCGCCAGAGCCGAGCTCCGAAATGGCCAACGTCCAGCGCCTGCTCCCCCACTAAAGGGGCCAGGGCTGCCAGGTGTTGCTGGTCCTCGCCTTCCCTTGGCAGCCCTTCCACAGCCCCACAGACACGGGGGCTCCGGGATTGCCAGCCCGGTGACGGTGCCGACGTTGCCTTGCTCGCTCTCAGCGCTGCCGCCTGAGCCCAGCTCCGAAATGGCCAACGTCCAGCGACTGCTGCCCCACCAAAGGGGCCAGGGCTGCTAGGTGTTGCTGGCCCTCGCCTTCCCTTGGCAGCCCTTCCACAGCCCCACAGACACGGGGGCTCCGGGCTTGCCAGCCCGGTGATGGTGCCGACGTTGCCTTGCTCGCTCTCAGTGCCGCCGCCAGAGCCCAGCTCCGAAATGGCCAACGTCCAGCGCCTGCTGCCCCACCAAAGGGGCCAGGGCTGCCAGGTGTTGCTGGCCCTCGCCTTCCCTTGGCAGCCCTTCCACAGCCCCACAGACACGGGGGATCCGGGATTGCCAGCCCGGTGATGGTGCCGACGTTGCCTTGCTCGCTCTCAGCGCCGCCGCAAAACCCCAGCTCCGAAATGGCGAACGTCCAGCAACTGCTCCCCCACCAAAGGGGCCAGGGCTGCCAGGTGTTGCTGGCCCTCGCCTTCCCTTGGCAGCCCTTCCACAGCCCCACAGACACGGGGGCTTCGGGCTCCCAACCCGGTGATGGTGCCGACGTTGCCTTGCTCTCTCTCAGCGCCGCCGCCAAACCCCAGCTCCGAAATGGCCAACGTCCAGCGCCTGCTCCCCCACCAAAGGGGCCAGGGCTGCCAGGTGTTGCTGGCCCTCGCCTTCCCTTGGCAGCCCTTCCACAGCCCCACAGACACGGGGGCTCCGGGATTGCCAGCCCGGTGATGGTGCCGACGTTGCCTTGCTCGCTCTCAGCGCCGCCGCCAAACCCCAGCTCCGAAATGGCGAACGTCCAGCAACTGCTCCCCCACCAAAGGGGCCAGGGTTGCTAGGTGTTGCTGGCCCTCGCCTTCCCTTGGCAGCCCTTCCACAGCCCCACAGACACGGGGGCTTCGGGCTCGCCAGCCCGGTGACGGTGCCGACGTTGCCTTGCTCGCTCTCAGCGCCGCCGCCAGAGCCCAGCTCCGAAATGGCCAACGTCCAGCGCCTGCTCCCCCACCAAAGGGGCCAGGGCTGCTAGGTGTTGCTGGCCCTCGCCTTCCCTTGGCAGCCCTTCCACAGCCCCACAGACACGGGGGCTCCGGGATTGCCAGCCCGGTGATGGTGCCGACGTTGCCTTGCTCGCTCTCAGCGCCGCCGCCAAACCCCAGCTCCGAAATGGCGAACGTCCAGCAACTGCTCCCCCACCAAAGGGGCCAGGGCTGCTAGGTGTTGCTGGCCCTCGCCTTCCCTTGGCAGCCCTTCCACAGCCCCACAGACACGGGGGCTCCGGGATTGCCAGCCCGGTGATGGTGCCGACGTTGCCTTGCTCGCTCTCAGCGCCGCCGCCAAACCCCAGCTCCGAAATGGCGAACGTCCAGCAACTGCTCCCCCACCAAAGGGGCCAGGGTTGCTAGGTGTTGCTGGCCCTCGCCTTCCCTTGGCAGCCCTTCCACAGCCCCACAGACACGGGGGCTCCGGGATTGCCAGCCCGGTGATGGTGCCGACGTTGCCTTGCTCGCTCTCAGCGCCGCCGCCAAACCCCAGCTCCGAAATGGCGAACGTCCAGCAACTGCTCCCCCACCAAAGGGGCCAGGGTTGCTAGGTGTTGCTGGCCCTCGCCTTCCCTTGGCAGCCCTTCCACAGCCCCACAGACACGGGGGCTTCGGGCTCGCCAGCCCGGTGACGGTGCCGACGTTGCCTTGCTCGCTCTCAGCGCCGCCGCCAGAGCCCAGCTCCGAAATGGCCAACGTCCAGCGCCTGCTCCCCCACCAAAGGGGCCAGGGCTGCTAGGTGTTGCTGGCCCTCGCCTTCCCTTGGCAGCCCTTCCACAGCCCCACAGACACGGGGGCTCCGGGCTTGCCAGCCCGGTGATGGTGCCGACGTTGCCTTGCTCGCTCTCAGTGCCGCCGCCAGAGCCCAGCTCCGAAATGGCCAACGTCCAGCGCCTGCTCCCCCACCAAAGGGGCCAGGGCTGCCAGGTGTTGCTGGCCCTCGCCTTCCCTTGGCAGCCCTTCCACAGCCCCACAGACACGGGGGCTCCGGGCTTGCCAGCCCGGTGACGGTGCCGACGTTGCCTTGCTCGCTCTCAGCACCGCCGCCAGAGCCGAGCTCCGAAATGGCCAACGTCCAGCGCCTGCTCCCCCACTAAAGGGGCCAGGGCTGCCAGGTGTTGCTGGTCCTCGCCTTCCCTTGGCAGCCCTTCCACAGCCCCACAGACACGGGGGCTCCGGGATTGCCAGCCCGGTGACGGTGCCGACGTTGCCTTGCTCGCTCTCAGCGCTGCCGCCTGAGCCCAGCTCCGAAATGGCCAACGTCCAGCGACTGCTGCCCCACCAAAGGGGCCAGGGCTGCTAGGTGTTGCTGGCCCTCGCCTTCCCTTGGCAGCCCTTCCACAGCCCCACAGACACGGGGGCTCCGGGCTTGCCAGCCCGGTGATGGTGCCGACGTTGCCTTGCTCGCTCTCAGTGCCGCCGCCAGAGCCCAGCTCCGAAATGGCCAACGTCCAGCGCCTGCTGCCCCACCAAAGGGGCCAGGGCTGCCAGGTGTTGCTGGCCCTCGCCTTCCCTTGGCAGCCCTTCCACAGCCCCACAGACACGGGGGATCCGGGATTGCCAGCCCGGTGATGGTGCCGACGTTGCCTTGCTCGCTCTCAGCGCCGCCGCAAAACCCCAGCTCCGAAATGGCGAACGTCCAGCAACTGCTCCCCCACCAAAGGGGCCAGGGCTGCCAGGTGTTGCTGGCCCTCGCCTTCCCTTGGCAGCCCTTCCACAGCCCCACAGACACGGGGGCTTCGGGCTCCCAACCCGGTGATGGTGCCGACGTTGCCTTGCTCTCTCTCAGCGCCGCCGCCAAACCCCAGCTCCGAAATGGCCAACGTCCAGCGCCTGCTCCCCCACCAAAGGGGCCAGGGCTGCCAGGTGTTGCTGGCGCTCGCCTTCCCTTGGCAGCCCTTCCACAGCCCCACAGACACGGGGGCTCCGGGCTCCCAACCCGGTGATGGTGCCGACGTTGCCTTGCTCTCTCTCAGCGCCGCTGCCAGAGCCCAGCTCCGAAATGGCCAACGTCCAGCGCCTGCTCCCCCACCAAAGGGGCCAGGGCTGCCAGGTGTTGCTGGCCCTCGCCTTCCCTTGGCAGCCCTTCCACAGCCCCACAGACACGGGGGCTCCGGGCTTGCCAGCCCGGTGATGGTGCCGATGTTGCCTTGCTCGCTCTCAGTGCCGCCGCCAGAGCCCAGCTCCGAAATGGCCAACGTCCAGCGCCTGCTCCCCCACCAAAGGGGCCAGGGCTGCCAGGTGTTGCTGGCCCTCGCCTTCCCTTGGCAGCCCTTCCACAGCCCCACAGACACGGGGGCTCCGGGCTTGCCAGCCCGGTGACGGTGCCGACGTTGCCTTGCTCGCTCTCAGCACCGCCGCCTGAGCCCAGCTCCGAAATGGCCAACGTCCAGCGACTGCTGCCCCACCAAAGGGGCCAGGGCTGCTAGGTGTTGCTGGCCCTCGCCTTCCCTTGGCAGCCCTTCCACAGCCCCACAGACACGGGGGCTCCGGGCTTGCCAGCCCGGTGATGGTGCCGACGTTGCCTTGCTCGCTCTCAGTGCCGCCGCCAGAGCCCAGCTCCGAAATGGCCAACGTCCAGCGCCTGCTGCCCCACCAAAGGGGCCAGGGCTGCCAGGTGTTGCTGGCCCTCGCCTTCCCTTGGCAGCCCTTCCACAGCCCCACAGACACGGGGGATCCGGGATTGCCAGCCCGGTGATGGTGCCGACGTTGCCTTGCTCGCTCTCAGCGCCGCCGCCAAACCCCAGCTCCGAAATGGCGAACGTCCAGCAACTGCTCCCCCACCAAAGGGGCCAGGGCTGCTAGGTGTTGCTGGTCCTCGCCTTCCCTTGGCAGCCCTTCCACAGCCCCACAGACACGGGGGCTTCGGGCTCCCAACCCGGTGATGGTGCCGACGTTGCCTTGCTCTCTCTCAGCGCCGCCGCCAAACCCCAGCTCCGAAATGGCCAACGTCCAGCGCCTGCTCCCCCACCAAAGGGGCCAGGGCTGCCAGGTGTTGCTGGTCCTCGCCTTCCCTTGGCAGCCCTTCCACAGCCCCACAGACACGGGGGCTCCGGGCTCGCCAGCCCGGTGACGGTGCCGACGTTGCCTTGCTCGCTCTCAGCGCTGCCGCCTGAGCCCAGCTCCGAAATGGCCAACGTCCAGCGACTGCTGCCCCACCAAAGGGGCCAGGGCTGCTAGGTGTTGCTGGCCCTCGCCTTCCCTTGGCAGCCCTTCCACAGCCCCACAGACACGGGGGCTCCGGGCTTGCCAGCCCGGTGATGGTGCCGACGTTGCCTTGCTCGCTCTCAGTGCCGCCGCCAGAGCCCAGCTCCGAAATGGCCAACGTCCAGCGCCTGCTGCCCCACCAAAGGGGCCAGGGCTGCCAGGTGTTGCTGGCCCTCGCCTTCCCTTGGCAGCCCTTCCACAGCCCCACAGACACGGGGGCTCCGGGATTGCCAGCCCGGTGATGGTGCCGACGTTGCCTTGCTCGCTCTCAGCGCCGCCGCCAAACCCCAGCTCCGAAATGGCGAACGTCCAGCAACTGCTCCCCCACCAAAGGGGCCAGGGCTGCTAGGTGTTGCTGGTCCTCGCCTTCCCTTGGCAGCCCTTCCACAGCCCCACAGACACGGGGGCTTCGGGCTCGCCAGCCCGGTGACGGTGCCGACGTTGCCTTGCTCGCTCTCAGCGCCGCCGCCAGAGCCCAGCTCCGAAATGGCGAACGTCCAGCGACAGCTGCCCCACCAAAGGGGCCAGGGCTGCTAGGTGTTGCTGGCCCTCGCCTTCCCTTGGCAGCCCTTCCACAGCCCCACAGACACGGGGGCTCCGGGCTTGCCAGCCCGGTGATGGTGCCGACGTTGCCTTGCTCGCTCTCAGCGCCGCCGCCAGAGCCCAGCTCCGAAATGGCAAACGTCCAGCGCCTGCTCCCCCACCAAAGGGGCCAGGGCTGCCAGGTGTTGCTGGCCCTCGCCTTCCCTTGGCAGCCCTTCCACAGCCCCACAGACACGGGGGCTCCGGGCTTGCCAGCCTGGTGACGGTGCCGACATTGCCTTGCTCGCTCTCAGCGCCGCCGCCAGAGCCCAGCTCCGAAATGGCCAACGTCCAGCGCCTGCTCCCCCACCAAAGGGGCCAGGGCTGCCAGGTGTTGCTGGCCCTCGCCTTCCCTTGGCAGCCCTTCCACAGCCCCACAGACACGGGGGCTCCGGGCTCGCCAGCCCGGTGACGGTGCCGACGTTGCCTTGCTCGCTCTCAGCGCCGCCGCCAGAGCCCAGCTCCGAAATGGCCAACGTCCAGCGACTGCTCCCCCACCAAAGGGGCCAGGGCTGCTAGGTGTTGCTGGCCCTCACCTTCCCTTGGCAGCCCTTCCACAGCCCCACAGACACGGGGGCTCCGGGCTCACCAGCCCGGTGATGGTGCCGACGTTGCCTTGCTCTCTCTCAGCGCCGCTGCCAGAGCCCAGCTCCGAAATGGCGAACGTCCAGCGACTGCTCCCCCACCAAAGGGGCCAGGGCTGCCAGGTGTTGCTGGCCCTCGCCTTCCCTTGGCAGCCCTTCCACAGCCCCACAGACACGGGGGCTTCGGGCTTGCCAGCCCGGTGATGGTGCCGACGTTGCCTTGCTCGCTCTCAGCGCCGCCGCCAGAGCCCAGCTCCGAAATGGCCAACGTCCAGCGCCTGCTCCCCCACCAAAGGGGCCAGGGCTGCCAGGTGTTGCTGGCCCTCGCCTTCCCTTGGCAGCCCTTCCACAGCCCCACAGACACGGGGGCTCCGGGATTGCCAGCCCGGTGATGGTGCCGACGTTGCCTTGCTCGCTCTCAGCGCCGCCGCCAGAGCCCAGCTCCGAAATGGCCAACGTCCAGCGCCTGCTCCCCCACCAAAGGGGCCAGGGCTGCCAGGTGTGGCTGGCCCTCGCCTTCCCTTGGCAGCCCTTCCACAGCCCCACAGACACGGGGGCTCCGGGCTTGCCAGCCCGGTGATGGTGCCGACGTTGCCTTGCTCGCTCTCAGCGCCGCCGCCAGAGCCCAGCTCCGAAATGGCCAACGTCCAGCGCCTGCTCCCCCACCAAAGGGGCCATGGCTGCCAGGTGTTGCTGGCCCTCGCCTTCCCTTGGCAGCCCTTCCACAGCCCCACAGACACGGGGGCTCCGGGCTCCCAACCCAGTGATGGTGCCGACGTTGCCTTGCTCGCTCTCAGTGCCGCCGCAAGAGCCCAGCTCCGAAATGGCCAACGTCCAGCGCCTGCTCCCCCACCAAAGGGGCCAGGGCTGCCAGGTGTTGCTGGCCCTCGCCTTCCCTTGGCAGCCCTTCCACAGCCCACATACAGTGGGGCTCTGGGCTTACCAGCCTGGTGATGGTGCTGACGTTGCCTTGCTCGCTCTCAGCGCCGCCGCCACAGCCCAGCTCCGAAATGGCGAACGTCCAGCGACTGCTCCCCCACCAAAGGGGCCAGGGTTGCTAGGTGTTGCTGGCCCTCGCCTTCCCTTGGCAGCCCTTCCACAGCCCCACAGACACGGGGGCTCCGGGCTTGCCAGCCCGGTGATGGTGCCGACGTTGCCTTGCTCGCTCTCAGCGCCGCCGCCAGAGCCCAGCTCCGAAATGGCCAACGTCCAGTGCCTGCTCCCCCACCAAAGGGGCTAGGGCTGCCAGGTGTTGCTGGCCCTCGCCTTCCCTTGGCAGCCCTTCCACAGCCCCACAGACACAGGGGCTCCGGGATTGCCAGCCCGGTGACGGTGCCGACGTTGCCTTGCTCGCTCTCAGCGCCGCCGCCAGAGCCCAGCTCCGAAATGGCCAACGTCCAGCGCCTGCTCCCCCACCAAAGGGGCCAGGGCTGCTAGGTGTTGCTGGCCCTCGCCTTCCCTTGGCAGCCCATCCACAGCCCCACAGACACGGGGGCTCCGGGCTCGCCAGCCCTTGATGGTGCCGACGTTGCCTTGCTCGCTCTCAGTGCCGCCGCCAGAGCCCAGCTCCGAAATGGCGAACGTCCAGCGCCTGCTCCCCCACCAAAGGGGCCAGGGCTGCTAGGTGTTGCTGGCCCTCGCCTTCCCTTGGCAGCCCTTCCACAGCCCCACAGACACGGGGGCTCCGGGATTGCCAGCCCGGTGATGGTGCCGACGTTGCCTTGCTCGCTCTCAGCGCCGCCGCCAAACCCCAGCTCCGAAATGGCGAACGTCCAGCAACTGCTCCCCCACCAAAGGGGCCAGGGCTGCTAGGTGTTGCTGGCCCTCGCCTTCCCTTGGCAGCCCTTCCACAGCCCCACAGACACGGGGGCTCCGGGCTTGCCAGCCCGGTGATGGTGCCGACGTTGCCTTGCTCTCTCTCAGCGCCGCTGCCAGAGCCCAGCTCCGAAATGGCGAACGTCCAGCGACTGCTCCCCCACCAAAGGGGCCAGGGCTGCCAGGTGTTGCTGGCCCTCGCCTTCCCTTGGCAGCCCTTCCACAGCCCCACAGACACGGGGGCTCCGGGCTTGCCAGCCCGGTGATGGTGCCGACGTTGCCTTGCTCGCTCTCAGTGCCGCCGCCAGAGCCCAGCTCCGAAATGGCCAACGTCCAGCGCCTGCTCCCCCACCAAAGGGGCCAGGGCTGCCAGGTGTTGCTGGCCCTCGCCTTCCCTTGGCAGCCCTTCCACAGCCCCACAGACACGGGGGCTCCGGGCTTGCCAGCCCGGTGATGGTGCCGACGTTGCCTTGCTCGCTCTCAGCGCCGCCGCCAGAGCCCAGCTCCGAAATGGCCAACGTCCAGCGCCTGCTCCCCCACCAAAGGGGCCAGGGCTGCCAGGTGTTGCTGGCCCTCGCCTTCCCTTGGCAGCCCTTCCACAGCCCCACAGACACGGGGGCTCCGGGCTTGCCAGCCCGGTGATGGTGCCGACGTTGCCTTGCTCGCTCTCAGCGCCGCCGCCAGAGCCCAGCTCCGAAATGGCCAACGTCCAGCGCCTGCTCCCCCACCAAAGGGGCCATGGCTGCCAGGTGTTGCTGGCCCTCGCCTTCCCTTGGCAGCCCTTCCACAGCCCCACAGACACGGGGGCTCCGGGCTCCCAACCCAGTGATGGTGCCGACGTTGCCTTGCTCGCTCTCAGTGCCGCCGCAAGAGCCCAGCTCCGAAATGGCCAACGTCCAGCGCCTGCTCCCCCACCAAAGGGGCCAGGGCTGCCAGGTGTTGCTGGCCCTCGCCTTCCCTTGGCAGCCCTTCCACAGCCCACATACAGTGGGGCTCTGGGCTTACCAGCCTGGTGATGGTGCTGACGTTGCCTTGCTCGCTCTCAGCGCCGCCGCCACAGCCCAGCTCCGAAATGGCGAACGTCCAGCGACTGCTCCCCCACCAAAGGGGCCAGGGTTGCTAGGTGTTGCTGGCCCTCGCCTTCCCTTGGCAGCCCTTCCACAGCCCCACAGACACAGGGGCTCCGGGATTGCCAGCCCGGTGACGGTGCCGACGTTGCCTTGCTCGCTCTCAGCGCCGCCGCCAGAGCCCAGCTCCGAAATGGCCAACGTCCAGCGCCTGCTCCCCCACCAAAGGGGCCAGGGCTGCTAGGTGTTGCTGGCCCTCGCCTTCCCTTGGCAGCCCATCCACAGCCCCACAGACACGGGGGCTCCGGGCTCACCAGCCCTTGATGGTGCCGACGTTGCCTTGCTCGCTCTCAGTGCCGCCGCCAGAGCCCAGCTCCGAAATGGCGAACGTCCAGCGCCTGCTCCCCCACCAAAGGGGCCAGGGCTGCCAGGTGTTGCTGGCCCTCGCCTTCCCTTGGCAGCCCTTCCACAGCCCCACAGACACGGGGGCTCCGGGATTGCCAGCCCGGTGATGGTGCCGACGTTGCCTTGCTCGCTCTCAGCGCCGCCGCCAAACCCCAGCTCCGAAATGGCGAACGTCCAGCAACTGCTCCCCCACCAAAGGGGCCAGGGCTGCTAGGTGTTGCTGGCCCTCGCCTTCCCTTGGCAGCCCTTCCACAGCCCCACAGACACGGGGGCTTCGGGCTCGCAAGCCCGGTGACGGTGCCGACATTGCCTTGCTCGCTCTCAGCGCCGCCGCCAGAGCCCAGCTCCGAAATGGCGAACGTCCAGCGACTGCTGCCCCACCAAAGGGGCCAGGGCTGCCAGGTGTTGCTGGCCCTCGCCTTCCCTTGGCAGCCCTTCCACAGCCCCACAGACACGGGGGCTCCGGGCTCCCAACCCGGTGACGGTGCTGACGTTGCCTTGCTCGCTCTCAGCGCCGCCGCCACAGCCCAGCTCCGAAATGGCGAACGTCCAGCGCCTGCTCCCCCACCAAAGGGGCTAGGTCTGCCAGGTGTTGCTGGCCCTCGCCTTCCCTTGGCAGCCCTTCCACAGCCCCACAGACACGGGGGATCCGGGATTGCCAGCCCGGTGATGGTGCCGACGTTGCCTTGCTCGCTCTCAGCGCCGCCGCCAGAGCCCAGCTCCGAAATGGCCAACGTCCAGCGACTGCTCCCCCACCAAAGGGGCCAGGGCTGCTAGGTGTTGCTGGCCCTCGCCTTCCCTTGGCAGCCCTTCCACAGCCCCACAGACACGGGGGCTCCGGGCTCACCAGCCCGTGATGGTGCCGACGTTGCCTTGCTCGCTCTCAGTGCCGCCGCCAGAGCCCAGCTCCGAAATGGCCAACGTCCAGCGCCTGCTCCCCCACCAAAGGGGCCAGGGCTGCCAGGTGTTGCTGGCCCTCGCCTTCCCTTGGCAGCCCTTCCACAGCCCCACAGACACGGGGGCTCCGGGATTGCCAGCCCGGTGATGGTGCCGACGTTGCCTTGCTCGCTCTCAGCGCCGCCGCCAAACCCCAGCTCCGAAATGGCGAACATCCAGCGCCTGCTCCCCCACCAAAGGGGCCAGGGCTGCCAGGTGTTGCTGGCCCTCGCCTTCCCTTGGCAGCCCTTCCACAGCCCCACAGACACGGGGGCTCCGGGATTGCCAGCCCGGTGATGGTGCCGACGTTGCCTTGCTCGCTCTCAGCGCCGCCGCCAGAGCCCAGCTCCTAAATGGCCAACGTCCAGCGCCTGCTCCCCCACCAAAGGGGCCAGGGCTGCCAGGTGTTGCTGGCGCTCGCCTTCCCTTGGCAGCCCTTCCACAGCCCCACAGACACGGGGGCTCCGGGCTCCCAACCCGGTGACGGTGCCGACGTTGCCTTGCTCGCTCTCAGCGCCGCCGCCAGAGCCCAGCTCCGAAATGGCAAACGTCCAGCGCCTGCTCCCCCACCAAAGGGGCCAGGGCTGCCAGGTGTTGCTGGCCCTCGCCTTCCCTTGGCAGCCCTTCCACAGCCCCACAGACACGGGGGCTCCGGGATTGCCAGCCCGGTGATGGTGCCGACGTTGCCTTGCTCGCTCTCAGCGCCGCCGCCAGAGCCCAGCTCCGAAATGGCCAACGTCCAGCGCCTGCTCCCCCACCAAAGGGGCCAGGACTGCTAGGTGTTGCTGGCCCTCGCCTTCCCTTGGCAGCCCTTCCACAGCCCCACAGACACGGGGGCTCTGGGCTCACCAGCCCGTGATGGTGCCGACGTTGCCTTGCTCGCTCTCAGTGCCGCCGCCAGAGCCCAGCTCCGAAATGGCCAACGTCCAGCGCCTGCTCCCCCACCAAAGGGGCCAGGGCTGCCAGGTGTTGCTGGCCCTCGCCTTCCCTTGGCAGCCCTTCCACAGCCCCACAGACACGGGGGCTCCGGGATTGCCAGCCCGGTGATGGTGCCGACGTTGCCTTGCTCGCTCTCAGCGCCGCCGCCAAACCCCAGCTCCGAAATGGCGAACGTCCAGCGCCTGCTCCCCCACCAAAGGGGCCAGGGCTGCCAGGTGTTGCTGGCCCTCGCCTTCCCTTGGCAGCCCTTCCACAGCCCCACAGACACGGGGGCTTCGGGCTCGCCAGCCCGGTGATGGTGCCGACGTTGCCTTGCTCGCTCTCAGCGCCGCCGCCAGAGCCCAGCTCCGAAATGGCCAACGTCCAGCGCCTGCTCCCCCACCAAAGGGGCCAGGGCTGCCAGGTGTTGCTGGCCCTCGCCTTCCCTTGGCAGCCCTTCCACAGCCCCACAGACACGGGGGCTCCGGGCTTGCCAGCCCGGTGATGGTGCCGACGTTGCCTTGCTCGCTCTCAGCGCCGCCGCCAGAGCCCAGCTCCGAAATGGCCAACGTCCAGCGCCTGCTCCCCCACCAAAGGGGCCAGGGCTGCCAGGTGTTGCTGGCCCTCGCCTTCCCTTGGCAGCCCTTCCACAGCCCCACAGACACGGGGGCTCCGGGCTCCCAACCCGGTGATGGTGCCGACGTTGCCTTGCTCGCTCTCAGCGCCGCCGCCAGAGCCCAGCTCCGAAATGGCCAACGTCCAGCGCCTGCTCCCCCACCAAAGGGGCCAGGGCTGCCAGGTGTTGCTGGCCCTCGCCTTCCCTTGGCAGCCCTTCCACAGCCCCACAGACACGGGGGCTCCGGGATTGCCAGCCCGGTGATGGTGCCGACGTTGCCTTGCTCGCTCTCAGCGCCGCCGCCAAACCCCAGCTCCGAAATGGCGAACATCCAGCGACTGCTGCCCCACCAAAGGGGCCAGGGCTGCTAGGTGTTGCTGGCCCTCGCCTTCCCTTGGCAGCCCTTCCACAGCCCCACAGACACGGGGGCTCCGGGCTTGCCAGCCCGGTGATGGTGCCGACGTTGCCTTGCTCGCTCTCAGCGCCGCCGCCAGAGCCCAGCTCCGAAATGGCCAACGTCCAGCGCCTGCTCCCCCACCAAAGGGGCCAGGGCTGCCAGGTGTTGCTGGCGCTCGCCTTCCCTTGGCAGCCCTTCCACAGCCCCACAGACACGGGGGCTCCGGGCTCCCAACCCGGTGACGGTGCCGACGTTGCCTTGCTCGCTCTCAGCGCCGCCGCCAGAGCCCAGCTCCGAAATGGCAAACGTCCAGCGCCTGCTCCCCCACCAAAGGGGCCAGGGCTGCCAGGTGTTGCTGGCCCTCGCCTTCCCTTGGCAGCCCTTCCACAGCCCCACAGACACGGGGGCTCCGGGCTTGCCAGCCCGGTGACGGTGCCGACGTTGCCTTGCTCGCTCTCAGCACCGCCGCCAGAGCCGAGCTCCGAAATGGCCAACGTCCAGCGCCTGCTCCCCCACCAAAGGGGCCAGGGCTGCCAGGTGTTGCTGGCCCTCGCCTTCCCTTGGCAGCCCTTCCACAGCACCACAGACACGGGGGCTCCGGGCTCCCAACCCGGTGACGGTGCCGACGTTGCCTTGCTCGCTCTCAGCGCCGCCGCCAGAGCCCAGCTCCGAAATGGCCAACGTCCAGCGCCTGCTCCCCCACCAAAGGGGCCAGGGCTGCCAGGTGTTGCTGGCCCTCGCCTTCCCTTGGCAGCCCTTCCACAGCCCCACAGACACGGGGGCTTCGGGCTCGCCAGCCCGGTGACGGTGCCGACGTTGCCTTGCTCGCTCTCAGCGCCGCCGCCAGAGCCCAGCTCCGAAATGGCGAACGTCCAGCGACTGCTGCCCCACCAAAGGGGCCATGGCTGCCAGGTGTTGCTGGCCCTCGCCTTCCCTTGGCAGCCCTTCCACAGCCCCACAGACACGGGGGCTCCGGGCTTGCCAGCCCGGTGATGGTGCCGACGTTGCCTTGCTCGCTCTCAGCGCCGCCGCCAAACCCCAGCTCCGAAATGGCCAACGTCCAGCGCCTGCTCCCCCACCAAAGGGGCCAGGGCTGCCAGGTGTTGCTGGCGCTCGCCTTCCCTTGGCAGCCCTTCCACAGCCCCACAGACACGGGGGCTCCGGGCTCCCAACCCGGTGACGGTGCCGACGTTGCCTTGCTCGCTCTCAGCGCCGCCGCCAGAGCCCAGCTCCGAAATGGCCAACGTCCAGCGCCTGCTCCCCCACCAAAGGGGCCAGGGCTGCCAGGTGTTGCTGGCCCTCGCCTTCCCTTGGCAGCCCTTCCACAGCCCCACAGACACGGGGGCTCCGGGCTTGCCAGCCCGGTGACGGTGCCGACGTTGCCTTGCTCGCTCTCAGCGCCGCCGCCAGAGCCCAGCTCCGAAATGGCGAACGTCCAGCAACTGCTCCCCCACCAAAGGGGCCAGGGCTGCCAGGTGTTGCTGGTCCTCGCCTTCCCTTGGCAGCCCTTCCACAGCACCACAGACACGGGGGCTCCGGGCTTGCCAGCCCGGTGATGGTGCCGACGTTGCCTTGCTCGCTCTCAGCGCCGCCGCCAGAGCCCAGCTCTGAAATGGCGAACGTCCATCGACTGCTCCCCCACCAAAGGGGCCAGGGCTGCCAGGTGTTGCTGGCCCTCGCCTTCCCTTGGCAGCCCTTCCACAGCCCCACAGACACGGGGGCTCCGGGCTTGCCAGCCTGGTGATGGTGCCGACGTTGCCTTGCTCGCTCTCAGCGCCGCCGCCAGAGCCCAGCTCCGAAATGGCCAACGTCCAGCGACTGCTCCCCCACCAAAGGGGCCAGGGCTGCCAGGTGTTGCTGGTCCTCGCCTTCCCTTGGCAGCCCTTCCACAGCCCCACAGACACGGGGGCTTCGGGCTCGCCAGCCCGGTGATGGTGCCGACGTTGCCTTGCTCGCTCTCAGCGCCGCCGCCAGAGCCCAGCTCCGAAATGGCCAACGTCCAGCGCCTGCTCCCCCAGCAAAGGGGCCAGGGCTGCGAGGTGTTGCTCGCCCTCGCCTTCCCTTGGCAGCCCTTCCACAGCCCCACAGACACAGGGGCTCCGGGATTGCCAGCCCGGTGATGGTGCCGACGTTGCCTTGCTCGCTCTCAGCGCCGCCGCCAAACCCCAGCTACGAAATGGCGAACGTCCAGCGCCTGCTCCCCCACCAAAGGGGCCAGGGCTGCCAGGTGTTGCTGGCCCTCGCCTTCCCTTGGCAGCCCTTCCACAGCCCCACAGACACGGGGGCTCCGGGCTTGCCAGCCCGGTGATGGTGCCGACGTTGCCTTGCTCGCTCTCAGCGCCGCCGCCAGAGCCCAGCTCCGAAATGGCCAACGTCCAGCGCCTGCTCCCCCACCAAAGGGGCTAGGGCTGCCAGGTGTTGCTGGCGCTCGCCTTCCCTTGGCAGCCCTTCCACAGCCCCACAGACACGGGGGCTCCGGGCTCCCAACCCGGTGACGGTGCCGACGTTGCCTTGCTCGCTCTCAGCGCCGCCGCCAGAGCCCAGCTCCGAAATGGCAAACGTCCAGCGACTGCTCCCCCACCAAAGGGGCCAGGGCTGCCAGGTGTTGCTGGCCCTCGCCTTCCCTTGGCAGCCCTTCCACAGCCCCACAGACACGGGGGCTCCGGGCTTGCCAGCCCGGTGATGGTGCCGATGTTGCCTTGCTCGCTCTCAGCGCCGCCGCCAGAGCCCAGCTCCGAAATGGCGAACGTTCAGCGACTGCTGCCCCACCAAAGGGGCCAGGGCTGCCAGGTGTTGCTGGCCCTCGCCTTCCCTTGGCAGCCCTTCCACAGCCCCACAGACACGGGGGCTCCGGGCTTGCCAGCCCGGTGATGGTGCCGACGTTGCCTTGCTCGCTCTCAGTGCCGCCGCCAGAGCCCAGCTCCGAAATGGCCAACGTCCAGCGACTGCTGCCCCACCAAAGGGGCCAGGGCTGCTAGGTGTTGCTGGCCCTCGCCTTCCCTTGGCAGCCCTTCCACAGCCCCACAGACACGGGGGCTCCGGGCTTGCCAGCCCGGTGACGGTGCCGACGTTGCCTTGCTCGCTCTCAGCGCCGCCGCCAGAGCCCAGCTCCAAAATGGCAAACGTCCAGCGCCTGCTCCCCCACCAAAGGGGCCAGGGCTGCCAGGTGTTGCTGGCCCTCGCCTTCCCTTGGCAGCCCTTCCACAGCCCCACAGACACGGGGGCTCCGGGCTCGCCAGCCCGGTGATGGTGCCGACGTTGCCTTGCTCGCTCTCAGCGCCGCCGCCAGAGCCCAGCTCCGAAATGGCCAACGTCCAGCGCCTGCTCCCCCACCAAAGGGGCCAGGGCTGCCAGGTGTTGCTGGCCCTCGCCTTCCCTTGGCAGCCCTTCCACAGCCCCACAGACACAGGGGCTCCGGGCTTGCCAGCCCGGTGATGGTGCCGACGTTGCCTTGCTCGCTCTCAGCGCCGCCGCCAAACCCCAGCTCCGAAATGGCAAACGTCCAGCGCCTGCTCCCCCACCAAAGGGGCCAGGGCTGCCAGGTGTTGCTGGTCCTCGCCTTCCCTTGGCAGCCCTTCCACAGCCCCACAGACACAGGGGCTTCGGGCTCGCCAGCCCGGTGACGGTGCCGACGTTGCCTTGCTCGCTCTCAGCGCCGCCGCCAGAGCCCAGCTCCGAAATGGCGAACGTCCAGCGACTGCTGCCCCACCAAAGGGGCCAGGGCTGCCAGGTGTTGCTGGCCCTCGCCTTCCCTTGGCAGCCCTTCCACAGCCCCACAGACACGGGGGCTCCGGGCTTGCCAGCCCGGTGATGGTGCCGACGTTGCCTTGCTCGCTCTCAGCGCCGCCGCCAGAGCCCAGCTCCGAAATGGCCAACGTCCAGCGCCTGCTCCCCCACCAAAGGGGCCAGGGCTGCCAGGTGTTGCTGGCGCTCGCCTTCCCTTGGCAGCCCTTCCACAGCCCCACAGACACGGGGGCTCCGGGCTCCCAACCCGGTGACGGTGCCGACGTTGCCTTGCTCGCTCTCAGCGCCGCCGCCAGAGCCCAGCTCCGAAATGGCCAACGTCCAGCGCCTGCTCCCCCACTAAAGGGGCCAGGGCTGCCAGGTGTTGCTGGCCCTCGCCTTCCCTTGGCAGCCCTTCCACAGCCCCACAGACACGGGGGCTCCGGGATTGCCAGCCCGGTGACGGTGCCGACGTTGCCTTGCTCGCTCTCAGCGCCGCCACCAGAGCCCAGCTCCGAAATGGCGAACGTCCAGCGCCTGCTCCCCCACCAAAGGGGCCAGGGCTGCCAGGTTTTGCTGGCCCTCGCCTTCCCTTGGCAGCCCTTCCACAGCCCCACAGACACGGGGGCTCCGGGCTCGCCAGCCCGGTGATGGTGCCGACGTTGCCTTGCTCGCTCTCAGCGCCGCCGCCAGAGCCCAGCTCCGAAATGGCGAACGTCCAGCGCCTGCTCCCCCACCAAAGGGGCCAGGGCTGCCAGGTGTTGCTGGCCCTCGCCTTCCCTTGGCAGCCCTTCCACAGCCCCACAGACACGGGGGCTCCGGGCTTGCCAGCCTGGTGATGGTGCCGACGTTGCCTTGCTCGCTCTCAGCGCCGCCGCCAGAGCCCAGCTCCGAAATGGCCAACGTCCAGCGACTGCTCCCCCACCAAAGGGGCCAGGGCTGCCAGGTGTTGCTGGTCCTCGCCTTCCCTTGGCAGCCCTTCCACAGCCCCACAGACACGGGGGCTTCGGGCTCGCCAGCCCGGTGACGGTGCCGACGTTGCCTTGCTCGCTCTCAGCGCCGCCGCCAGAGCCCAGCTCCGAAATGGCCAACGTCCAGCGACTGCTCCCCCACCAAAGGGGCCAGGGCTGCCAGGTGTTGCTGGCCCTCGCCTTCCCTTGGCAGCCCTTCCACAGCCCCACAGACACAGGGGCTCCGGGATTGCCAGCCCGGTGATGGTGCCGACGTTGCCTTGCTCGCTCTCAGCGCCGCCGCCAAACCCCAGCTCCGAAATGGCGAACGTCCAGCGCCTGCTCCCCCAGCAAAGGGGCCAGGGCTGCCAGGTGTTGCTGGTCATTGCCTTCCCTTGGCAGCCCTTCCACAGCCCCACAGACACGGGGGCTTCGGGCTTGCCAGCCCGGTGACAGTGCCGACGTTGCCTTGCTCGCTCTCAGCGCCGCCGCCAGAGCCCAGCTCCGAAATGGCCAACGTCCAGCGACTGCTGCCCCACCAAAGGGGCCAGGGCTGCCAGGTGTTGCTGGCCTTCGCCTTCCCTTGGCAGCCCTTCCACAGCCCCACAGACACGGGGGCTCCGGGCTTGCCAGCCCGGTGATGGTGCCGACGTTGCCTTGCTCGCTCTCAGCGCCGCCGCCAGAGCCCAGCTCCGAAATGGCCAACGTCCAGCGCCTGCTCCCCCACCAAAGGGGCTAGGGCTGCCAGGTGTTGCTGGCGCTCGCCTTCCCTTGGCAGCCCTTCCACAGCCCCACAGACACGGGGGCTCCGGGCTCCCAACCCGGTGACGGTGCCGACGTTGCCTTGCTCGCTCTCAGCGCCGCCGCCAGAGCCCAGCTCCGAAATGGCAAACGTCCAGCGCCTGCTCCCCCACCAAAGGGGCCAGGGCTGCCAGGTGTTGCTGGCCCTCGCCTTCCCTTGGCAGCCCTTCCACAGCCCCACAGACACAGGGGCTCCGGGATTGCCAGCCCGGTGACGGTGCCGACGTTGCCTTGCTCGCTCTCAGCGCTGCCGCCAAACCCCAGCTCCGAAATGGCGAACGTCCAGCGCCTGCTCCCCCACCAAAGGGGCCAGGGCTGCTAGGTGTTGCTGGTCCTCGCCTTCCCTTGGCAGCCCTTCCACAGCCCCACAGACACGGGGGCTTCACGCTCGCCAGCCCGGTGACGGTGCCGACGTTGCCTTGCTCGCTCTCAGCGCCGCCGCCAGAGCCCAGCTCCGAAATGGCGAACGTTCAGCGACTGCTGCCCCACCAAAGGGGCCAGGGCTGCCAGGTGTTGCTGGCCCTCGCCTTCCCTTGGCAGCCCTTCCACAGCCCCACAGACACGGGGGCTCCGGGCTTGCCAGCCTGGTGATGGTGCCGACGTTGCCTTGCTCGCTCTCAGCGCCGCCGCCAGAGCCCAGCTCCGAAATGGCAAACGTCCAGCGACTGCTCCCCCACCAAAGGGGCCATGGCTGCCAGGTGTTGCTGGTCCTCGCCTTCCCTTGGCAGCCCTTCCACAGCCCCACAGACACGGGGGCTTCGGGCTCGCCAGCCCGGTGACGGTGCCGACGTTGCCTTGCTCGCTCTCAGCGCCGCCGCCAGAGCCCAGCTCCGAAATGGCCAACGTCCAGCGCCTGCTCCCCCACCAAAGGGACCAGGGCTGCCAGGTGTTGCTGGCCCTTGCCTTCCCTTGGCAGCCCTTCCACAGCACCACAGACACGGGGGCTTCGGGCTCGCCAGCCCGGTGACAGTGCCGACGTTGCCTTGCTCGCTCTCAGCGCCGCCGCCAGAGCCCAGCTCCGAAATGGCCAACGTCCAGCGACTGCTGCCCCACCAAAGGGGCCAGGGCTGCCAGGTGTTGCTGGTCCTCGCCTTCCCTTGGCAGCCCTTCCACAGCCCCACAGACACGGGGGCTTCGGGCTCGCCAGCCCGGTGACGGTGCCGACGTTGCCTTGCTCGCTCTCAGCGCCGCCGCCAGAGCCCAGCTCCGAAATGGCCAACGTCCAGCGCCTGCTCCCCCACCAAAGGGGCCAGGGCTGCCAGGTGTTGCTGGCCCTCGCCTTCCCTTGGCAGCCCTTCCACAGCCCCACAGACACGGGGGCTCCGGGCTCCCAACCCGGTGACGGTGCCGACGTTGCCTTGCTCGCTCTCAGCGCCGCCGCCAGAGCCCAGCTCCGAAATGGCGAACGTTCAGCGACTGCTGCCCCACCAAAGGGGCCAGGGCTGCCAGGTGTTGCTGGCGCTCGCCTTCCCTTGGCAGCCCTTCCACAGCCCCACAGACACGGGGGCTCCGGGCTTGCCAGCCCGGTGATGGTGCCGACGTTGCCTTGCTCGCTCTCAGCACCGCCGCCAGAGCCCAGCTCCGAAATGGCCAACGTCCAGCGCCTGCTCCCCCACCAAAGGGGCCAGGGCTGCCAGGTGTTGCTGGCCCTCGCCTTCCCTTGGCAGCCCTTCCACAGCCCCACAGACACGGGGGCTCCGGGCTTGCCAGCCTGGTGATGGTGCCGACGTTGCCTTGCTCGCTCTCAGCGCCGCCGCCAGAGCCCAGCTCCGAAATGGCCAACGTCCAGCGCCTGCTCCCCCACCAAAGGGGCCAGGGCTGCCAGGTGTTGCTGGCCCTCGCCTTCCCTTGGCAGCCCTTCCACAGCCCCACAGACACGGGGGCTTCGGGCTCGCCAGCCCGGTGACGGTGCCGACGTTGCCTTGCTCGCTCTCAGCGCCGCCGCCAGAGCCCAGCTCCGAAATGGCCAACGTCCAGCGCCTGCTCCCCCACCAAAGGGGCCAGGGCTGCCAGGTGTTGCTGGCCCTTGCCTTCCCTTGGCAGCCCTTCCACAGCCCCACAGACACAGGGGCTCCGGGATTGCCAGCCCGGTGATGGTGCCGACGTTGCCTTGCTCGCTCTCAGCGCCGCCGCCAAACCCCAGCTCCGAAATGGCGAACGTCCAGCGCCTGCTCCCCCACCAAAGGGGCCAGGGCTGCCAGGTGTTGCTGGTCCTTGCCTTCCCTTGGCAGCCCTTCCACAGCACCACAGACACGGGGGCTCCGGGCTCCCAACCCGGTGACGGTGCCGACGTTGCCTTGCTCGCTCTCAGCGCCGCCGCCAGAGCCCAGCTCCGAAATGGCCAACGTCCAGCGCCTGCTCCCCCACCAAAGGGGCCAGGGCTGCCAGGTGTTGCTGGCCCTCGCCTTCCCTTGGCAGCCCTTCCACAGCCCCACAGACACAGGGGCTCCGGGATTGCCAGCCCGGTGATGGTGCCGACGTTGCCTTGCTCGCTCTCAGCGCCGCCGCCAAACCCCAGCTCCGAAATGGCGAACGTCCAGCGCCTGCTCCCCCACCAAAGGGGCCAGGGCTGCTAGGTGTTGCTGGCCCTCGCCTTCCCTTGGCAGCCCTTCCACAGCCCCACAGACACGGGGGCTCCGGGCTCGCCAGCCCGGTGATGGTGCCGACGTTGCCTTGCTCGCTCTCAGCGCCGCCGCCAGAGCCCAGCTCCGAAATGGCCAACGTCCAGCGCCTGCTCCCCCACCAAAGGGGCCAGGGCTGCCAGGTGTTGCTGGCCCTCGCCTTCCCTTGGCAGCCCTTCCACAGCCCCACAGACACGGGGGCTCCGGGCTTGCCAGCCCGGTGATGGTGCCGACGTTGCCTTGCTCGCTCTCAGCGCCGCCGCCAGAGCCCAGCTCCGAAATGGCCAACGTCCAGCGCCTGCTCCCCCACCAAAGGGGCCAGGGCTGCCAGGTGTTGCTGGTCCTCGCCTTCCCTTGGCAGCCCTTCCACAGCCCCACCGACACGGGGGCTCCGGGCTTGCCAGCCCGGTGACGGTGCCGACGTTGCCTTGCTCGCTCTCAGCGCTGCCGCCAGAGCCCAGCTCCGAAATGGCCAACGTCCAGCGACTGCTGCCCCACCAAAGGGGCCAGGGCTGCTAGGTGTTGCTGGCCCTCGCCTTCCCTTGGCAGCCCTTCCACAGCCCCACAGACACGGGGGCTCCGGGCTCGCCAGCCCGGTGATGGTGCCAACGTTGCCTTGCTCGCTCTCAGCGCCGCCGCCAGAGCCCAGCTCTAAAATGGCCAACGTCCAGCGCCTGCTCCCCCACCAAAGGGGCCAGGGCTGCCAGGTATTGCTGGCCCTCGCCTTCCCTTGGCAGCCCTTCCACAGCCCCACAGACACGGGGGCTCCGGGCTTGCCAGCCCGGTGATGGTGCCGACGTTGCCTTGCTCGCTCTCAGCGCCGCCGCCAGAGCCCAGCTCCGAAATGGCCAACGTCCAGCGCCTGCTCCCCCACCAAAGGGGCCAGGGCTGCCAGGTGTTGCTGGCCCTCGCCTTCCCTTGGCAGCCCTTCCACAGCCCCACAGACACGGGGGCTCCGGGCTCCCAACCCGGTGACGGTGCCGACGTTGCCTTGCTCGCTCTCAGCGCCACCGCCAGAGCCCAGCTCCGAAATGGCCAACGTCCAGCGCCTGCTCCCCCACCAAAGGGGCCAGGGCTGCCAGGTGTTGCTGGCCCTCGCCTTCCCTTGGCAGCCCTTCCACAGCCCCACAGACACGGGGGCTCCGGGCTTGCCAGCCCGGTGATGGTGCCAACGTTGCCTTGCTCGCTCTCAGCGCCGCCGCCAAACCCCAGCTCCGAAATGGCGAACGTCCAGCGCCTGCTCCCCCACCAAAGGGGCCAGGGCTGCCAGGTGTTGCTGGCGCTCGCCTTCCCTTGGCAGCCCTTCCACAGCCCCACAGACACGGGGGCTCCGGGCTTGCCAGCCCGGTGATGGTGCCGACGTTGCCTTGCTCGCTCTCAGCGCCGCCGCCAGAGCCCAGCTCCGAAATGGCAAACGTCCAGCGCCTGCTCCCCCACCAAAGGGGCCAGGGCTGCCAGGTGTTGCTGGCCCTCGCCTTCCCTTGGCAGCCCTTCCACAGCCCCACAGACACAGGGGCTCCGGGCTTGCCAGCCCGGTGATGGTGCCGACGTTGCCTTGCTCGCTCTCAGCGCCGCCGCCAAACCCCAGCTCCGAAATGGCGAACGTCCAGCGACTGCTGCCCCACCAAAGGGGCCAGGGCTGCTAGGTGTTGCTGGCCCTCGCCTTCCCTTGGCAGCCCTTCCACAGCCCCACAGACACGGGGGCTCCGGGCTTGCCAGCCCGGTGATGGTGCCGACGTTGCCTTGCTCGCTCTCAGCGCCGCCGCCAGAGCCCAGCTCCGAAATGGCCAACGTCCAGCGCCTGCTCCCCCACCAAAGGGGCCAGGGCTGCCAGGTGTTGCTGGCCCTCGCCTTCCCTTGGCAGCCCTTCCACAGCCCCACAGACACGGGGGCTCCGGGCTTGCCAGCACGGTGATGATGCCGACGTTGCCTTGCTCGCTCTCAGCGCCGCCGCCAGAGCCCAGCTCCGAAATGGCAAACGTCCAGCGCCTGCTCCCCCACCAAAGGGGCCAGGGCTGCCAGGTGTTGCTGGCCCTCGCCTTCCCTTGGCAGCCCTTCCACAGCCCCACAGACACGGGGGCTCCGGGCTTGCCAGCCCGGTGACGGTGCCGACGTTGCCTTGCTCGCTCTCAGCACCGCCGCCAGAGCCCAGCTCCGAAATGGCCAACGTCCAGCGCCTGCTCCCCCACCAAAGGGGCCAGGGCTGCCAGGTGTTGCTGGCCCTCGCCTTCCCTTGGCAGCCCTTCCACAGCCCCACAGACACGGGGGCTCCGGGCTACCAGCCCGGTGACGGTGCCGACGTTGCCTTGCTCGCTCTCAGCGCCGCCACCAGAGCCCAGCTCCGAAATGGCCAACGTCCAGCGACTGCTGCCCCACCAAAGGGGCCAGGGCTGCTAGGTGTTGCTGGTCCTCGCCTTCCCTTGGCAGCCCTTCCACAGCCCCACAGACACGGGGGCTCCGGGCTTGCCAGCACGGTGATGATGCCGACGTTGCCTTGCTCGCTCTCAGCGCCGCCGCCAGAGCCCAGCTCCGAAATGGCAAACGTCCAGCGCCTGCTCCCCCACCAAAGGGGCCAGGGCTGCCAGGTGTTGCTGGCCCTCGCCTTCCCTTGGCAGCCCTTCCACAGCCCCACAGACACGGGGGCTCCGGGCTTGCCAGCCCGGTGACGGTGCCGACGTTGCCTTGCTCGCTCTCAGCACCGCCGCCAGAGCCCAGCTCCGAAATGGCCAACGTCCAGCGCCTGCTCCCCCACCAAAGGGGCCAGGGCTGCCAGGTGTTGCTGGCCCTCGCCTTCCCTTGGCAGCCCTTCCACAGCCCCACAGACACGGGGGCTCCGGGCTACCAGCCCGGTGACGGTGCCGACGTTGCCTTGCTCGCTCTCAGCGCCGCCACCAGAGCCCAGCTCCGAAATGGCCAACGTCCAGCGACTGCTGCCCCACCAAAGGGGCCAGGGCTGCTAGGTGTTGCTGGTCCTCGCCTTCCCTTGGCAGCCCTTCCACAGCCCCACAGACACGGGGGCTTCGGGCTCGCCAGCCCGGTGACGGTGCCGACGTTGCCTTGCTCGCTCTCAGCGCCGCCGCCAGAGCCCAGCTCCGAAATGGCCAACGTCCAGCGCCTGCTCCCCCACCAAAGGGGCCAGGGCTGCCAGGTGTTGCTGGCCCTCGCCTTCCCTTGGCAGCCCTTCCACAGCCCCACAGACACGGGGGCTCCGGGCTCCCAACCCGGTGACGGTGCCGACGTTGCCTTGCTCGCTCTCAGCGCCGCCGCCAGAGCCCAGCTCCGAAATGGCGAACGTTCAGCGACTGCTGCCCCACCAAAGGGGCCAGGGCTGCCAGGTGTTGCTGGCGCTCGCCTTCCCTTGGCAGCCCTTCCACAGCCCCACAGACACGGGGGCTCCGGGCTTGCCAGCCCGGTGATGGTGCCGACGTTGCCTTGCTCGCTCTCAGCACCGCCGCCAGAGCCCAGCTCCGAAATGGCCAACGTCCAGCGCCTGCTCCCCCACCAAAGGGGCCAGGGCTGCCAGGTGTTGCTGGCCCTCGCCTTCCCTTGGCAGCCCTTCCACAGCCCCACAGACACGGGGGCTCCGGGCTTGCCAGCCTGGTGATGGTGCCGACGTTGCCTTGCTCGCTCTCAGCGCCGCCGCCAGAGCCCAGCTCCGAAATGGCCAACGTCCAGCGCCTGCTCCCCCACCAAAGGGGCCAGGGCTGCCAGGTGTTGCTGGCCCTCGCCTTCCCTTGGCAGCCCTTCCACAGCCCCACAGACACGGGGGCTTCGGGCTCGCCAGCCCGGTGACGGTGCCGACGTTGCCTTGCTCGCTCTCAGCGCCGCCGCCAGAGCCCAGCTCCGAAATGGCCAACGTCCAGCGCCTGCTCCCCCACCAAAGGGGCCAGGGCTGCCAGGTGTTGCTGGCCCTTGCCTTCCCTTGGCAGCCCTTCCACAGCCCCACAGACACAGGGGCTCCGGGATTGCCAGCCCGGTGATGGTGCCGACGTTGCCTTGCTCGCTCTCAGCGCCGCCGCCAAACCCCAGCTCCGAAATGGCGAACGTCCAGCGCCTGCTCCCCCACCAAAGGGGCCAGGGCTGCCAGGTGTTGCTGGTCCTTGCCTTCCCTTGGCAGCCCTTCCACAGCACCACAGACACGGGGGCTCCGGGCTCCCAACCCGGTGACGGTGCCGACGTTGCCTTGCTCGCTCTCAGCGCCGCCGCCAGAGCCCAGCTCCGAAATGGCCAACGTCCAGCGCCTGCTCCCCCACCAAAGGGGCCAGGGCTGCCAGGTGTTGCTGGCCCTCGCCTTCCCTTGGCAGCCCTTCCACAGCCCCACAGACACAGGGGCTCCGGGATTGCCAGCCCGGTGATGGTGCCGACGTTGCCTTGCTCGCTCTCAGCGCCGCCGCCAAACCCCAGCTCCGAAATGGCGAACGTCCAGCGCCTGCTCCCCCACCAAAGGGGCCAGGGCTGCTAGGTGTTGCTGGCCCTCGCCTTCCCTTGGCAGCCCTTCCACAGCCCCACAGACACGGGGGCTCCGGGCTCGCCAGCCCGGTGATGGTGCCGACGTTGCCTTGCTCGCTCTCAGCGCCGCCGCCAGAGCCCAGCTCCGAAATGGCCAACGTCCAGCGCCTGCTCCCCCACCAAAGGGGCCAGGGCTGCCAGGTGTTGCTGGCCCTCGCCTTCCCTTGGCAGCCCTTCCACAGCCCCACAGACACGGGGGCTCCGGGCTTGCCAGCCCGGTGATGGTGCCGACGTTGCCTTGCTCGCTCTCAGCGCCGCCGCCAGAGCCCAGCTCCGAAATGGCCAACGTCCAGCGCCTGCTCCCCCACCAAAGGGGCCAGGGCTGCCAGGTGTTGCTGGTCCTCGCCTTCCCTTGGCAGCCCTTCCACAGCCCCACCGACACGGGGGCTCCGGGCTTGCCAGCCCGGTGACGGTGCCGACGTTGCCTTGCTCGCTCTCAGCGCTGCCGCCAGAGCCCAGCTCCGAAATGGCCAACGTCCAGCGACTGCTGCCCCACCAAAGGGGCCAGGGCTGCTAGGTGTTGCTGGCCCTCGCCTTCCCTTGGCAGCCCTTCCACAGCCCCACAGACACGGGGGCTCCGGGCTCGCCAGCCCGGTGATGGTGCCAACGTTGCCTTGCTCGCTCTCAGCGCCGCCGCCAGAGCCCAGCTCTAAAATGGCCAACGTCCAGCGCCTGCTCCCCCACCAAAGGGGCCAGGGCTGCCAGGTATTGCTGGCCCTCGCCTTCCCTTGGCAGCCCTTCCACAGCCCCACAGACACGGGGGCTCCGGGCTTGCCAGCCCGGTGATGGTGCCGACGTTGCCTTGCTCGCTCTCAGCGCCGCCGCCAGAGCCCAGCTCCGAAATGGCCAACGTCCAGCGCCTGCTCCCCCACCAAAGGGGCCAGGGCTGCCAGGTGTTGCTGGCCCTCGCCTTCCCTTGGCAGCCCTTCCACAGCCCCACAGACACGGGGGCTCCGGGCTCCCAACCCGGTGACGGTGCCGACGTTGCCTTGCTCGCTCTCAGCGCCACCGCCAGAGCCCAGCTCCGAAATGGCCAACGTCCAGCGCCTGCTCCCCCACCAAAGGGGCCAGGGCTGCCAGGTGTTGCTGGCCCTCGCCTTCCCTTGGCAGCCCTTCCACAGCCCCACAGACACGGGGGCTCCGGGATTGCCAGCCCGGTGATGGTGCCAACGTTGCCTTGCTCGCTCTCAGCGCCGCCGCCAAACCCCAGCTCCGAAATGGCGAACGTCCAGCGCCTGCTCCCCCACCAAAGGGGCCAGGGCTGCCAGGTGTTGCTGGCGCTCGCCTTCCCTTGGCAGCCCTTCCACAGCCCCACAGACACGGGGGCTCCGGGCTTGCCAGCCCGGTGATGGTGCCGACGTTGCCTTGCTCGCTCTCAGCGCCGCCGCCAGAGCCCAGCTCCGAAATGGCAAACGTCCAGCGCCTGCTCCCCCACCAAAGGGGCCAGGGCTGCCAGGTGTTGCTGGCCCTCGCCTTCCCTTGGCAGCCCTTCCACAGCCCCACAGACACAGGGGCTCCGGGCTTGCCAGCCCGGTGATGGTGCCGACGTTGCCTTGCTCGCTCTCAGCGCCGCCGCCAGAGCCCAGCTCCGAAATGGCAAACGTCCAGCGCCTGCTCCCCCACCAAAGGGGCCAGGGCTGCCAGGTGTTGCTGGCCCTCGCCTTCCCTTGGCAGCCCTTCCACAGCCCCACAGACACGGGGGCTCCGGGCTTGCCAGCCCGGTGACGGTGCCGACGTTGCCTTGCTCGCTCTCAGCACCGCCGCCAGAGCCCAGCTCCGAAATGGCCAACGTCCAGCGCCTGCTCCCCCACCAAAGGGGCCAGGGCTGCCAGGTGTTGCTGGCCCTCGCCTTCCCTTGGCAGCCCTTCCACAGCCCCACAGACACGGGGGCTCCGGGCTACCAGCCCGGTGACGGTGCCGACGTTGCCTTGCTCGCTCTCAGCGCCGCCACCAGAGCCCAGCTCCGAAATGGCCAACGTCCAGCGACTGCTGCCCCACCAAAGGGGCCAGGGCTGCTAGGTGTTGCTGGCCCTCGCCTTCCCTTGGCAGCCCTTCCACAGCCCCACAGACACGGGGGCTCCGGGCTCGCCAGCCCGGTGACGGTGCCGACGTTGCCTTGCTCGCTCTCAGCGCCGCCGCCAGAGCCCAGCTCCGAAATGGCAAACGTCCAGCGCCTGCTCCCCCAGCAAAGGGGCCAGGGCTGCCAGGTGTTGCTGGCGCTCGCCTTCCCTTGGCAGCCCTTCCACAGCCCCACAGACACGGGGGCTCCAGGCTCCCAACCCGGTGACGGTGCCGACGTTGCCTTGCTCGCTCTCAGCGCCGCCGCCAGAGCCCAGCTCCGAAATGGCGAACGTCCATCGCCTGCTCCCCCACCAAAGGGGCCAGGGCTGCCAGGTGTTGCTGGCCCTCGCCTTCCCTTGGCAGCCCTTCCACAGCCCCACAGACACGGGGGATCCGGGATTGCCAGCCCGGTGATGGTGCCGACGTTGCCTTGCTCGCTCTCAGCGCCGCCGCCAGAGCCCAGCTCCGAAATGGCCAACGTCCAGCGCCTGCTCCCCCACCAAAGGGGCCAGGGCTGCCAGGTGTTGCTGGCCCTCGCCTTCCCTTGGCAGCCCTTAAACAGCCCCACAGACACGGGGGTCCGGGATTGCCAGCCCGGTGACGGTGCCGACGTTGCCTTGCTCGCTCTCAGCGCCGCCGCCAGAGCCCAGCTCCGAAATGGCGAACGTCCAGCGACTGCTGCCCGACCAAAGGGGCCAGGGCTGCTAGGTGTTGCTGGCCCTCGCCTTCCCTTGGCAGCCCTTCCACAGCCCCACAGACACGGGGGCTCCGGGCTTGCCAGCCCGGTGATGGTGCCGACGTTGCCTTGCTCGCTCTCAGCGCCGCCGCCAGAGCCCAGCTCCGAAATGGCCAACGTCCAGCGCCTGCTCCCCCACCAAAGGGGCCAGGGCTGCCAGGTGTTGCTGGCGCTCGCCTTCCCTTGGCAGCCCTTCCACAGCCCCACAGACACGGGGGCTCCGGGCTCCCAACCCGGTGACGGTGCCGACGTTGCCTTGCTCGCTCTCAGCGCCGCCGCCAGAGCCCAGCTCCGAAATGGCCAACGTCCAGCGCCTGCTCCCCCACCAAAGGGGCCAGGGCTGCCAGGTGTTGCTGGCCCTCGCCTTCCCTTGGCAGCCCTTCCACAGCCCCACAGACACGGGGGCTCCGGGATTGCCAGCCCGGTGACGGTGCCGACGTTGCCTTGCTCGCTCTCAGCGCCGCCACCAGAGCCCAGCTCCGAAATGGCGAACGTCCAGCGCCTGCTCCCCCACCAAAGGGGCCAGGGCTGCCAGGTGTTGCTGGCCCTCGCCTTCCCTTGGCAGCCCTTCCACAGCCCCACAGACACGGGGGCTCCGGGCTCACCAGCCCGGTGATGGTGCCGACGTTGCCTTGCTCGCTCTCAGCGCCGCCGCCAGAGCCCAGCTCCGAAATGGCCAACGTCCAGCAACTGCTCCCCCACCAAAGGGGCCAGGGCTGCTAGGTGTTGCTGGCCCTCGCCTTCCCTTGGCAGCCCTTCCACAGCCCCACAGACACGGGGGCTCCGGGCTCGCCAGCCCGGTGACGGTGCCGACGTTGCCTTGCTCGCTCTCAGCGCCGCCGCCAGAGCCCAGCTCCGAAATGGCGAACGTCCAGCGACTGCTCCCCCACCAAAGGGGCCAGGGCTGCCAGGTGTTGCTGGCCCTCGCCTTCCCTTGGCAGCCCTTCCACAGCCCCACAGACACGGGGGCTCCGGGCTTGCCAGCCTGGTGATGGTGCCGACGTTGCCTTGCTCGCTCTCAGCGCCGCCGCCAGAGCCCAGCTCCGAAATGGCCAACGTCCAGCGACTGCTCCCCCACCAAAGGGGCCATGGCTGCCAGGTGTTGCTGGCCCTCGCCTTCCCTTGGCAGCCCTTCCACAGCCCCACAGACACGGGGGCTTCGGGCTCGCCAGCCCGGTGACAGTGCCGACGTTGCCTTGCTCGCTCTCAGCGCCGCCGCCAGAGCCCAGCTCCGAAATGGCCAACGTCCAGCGCCTGCTCCCCCACCAAAGGGGCCAGGGCTGCCAGGTGTTGCTGGCCCTCGCCTTCCCTTGGCAGCCCTTCCACAGCCCCACAGACACAGGGGCTCCGGGATTGCCAGCCCGGTGATGGTGCCGACGTTGCCTTGCTCGCTCTCAGCGCCGCCACCAAACCCCAGCTCCGAAATGGCGAACGTCCAGCGCCTGCTCCCCCACCAAAGGGGCCAGGGCTGCCAGGTGTTGCTGGCCCTCGCCTTCCCTTGGCAGCCCTTCCACAGCCCCACAGACACGGGGGCTCCGGGCTTGCCAGCCCGGTGATGGTGCCGACGTTGCCTTGCTCGCTCTCAGCGCCGCCGCCAGAGCCCAGCTCCGAAATGGCCAACGTCCAGCGCCTGCTCCCCCACCAAAGGGGCTAGGGCTGCCAGGTGTTGCTGGCGCTCGCCTTCCCTTGGCAGCCCTTCCACAGCCCCACAGACACGGGGGCTCCGGGCTCCCAACCCGGTGACGGTGCCGACGTTGCCTTGCTCGCTCTCAGCGCCGCCGCCAGAGCCCAGCTCCGAAATGGCAAACGTCCAGCGCCTGCTCCCCCACCAAAGGGGCCAGGGCTGCCAGGTGTTGCTGGCCCTCGCCTTCCCTTGGCAGCCCTTCCACAGCCCCACAGACACAGGGGCTCCGGGATTGCCAGCCCGGTGATGGTGCCAACGTTGCCTTGCTCGCTCTCAGCGCCGCCACCAGAGCCCAGCTCCGAAATGGCGAACGTCCAGCGCCTGCTCCCCCACCAAAGGGGCCAGGGCTGCCAGGTGTTGCTGGCCCTCGCCTTCCCTTGGCAGCCCTTCCACAGCCCCACAGACACGGGGGCTCTGGGCTTGCCAGCCCGGTGATGGTGCCGACGTTGCCTTGCTCGCTCTCAGCGCCGCCGCCAGAGCCCAGCTCCGAAATGGCCAACGTCCAGCGACTGCTCCCCCACCAAAGGGGCCAGGGCTGCCAGGTGTTGCTGGCCCTCGCCTTCCCTTGGCAGCCCTTCCACAGCCCCACAGACACGGGGGCTCCGGGATTGCCAGCCCGGTGATGGTGCCGACGTTGCCTTGCTCGCTCTCAGCGCCGCCGCCAAACCCCAGCTCCGAAATGGCAAACGTCCAGCGCCTGCTCCCCCACCAAAGGGGCCAGGGCTGCCAGGTGTTGCTGGCCCTCGCCTTCCCTTGGCAGCCCTTCCACAGCCCCACAGACACAGGGGCTCCGGGATTGCCAGCCCGGTGATGGTGCCGACGTTGCCTTGCTCGCTCTCAGCGCCGCCGCCAAACCGCAGCTCCGAAATGGCGAACGTCCAGCGCCTGCTCCCCCACCAAAGGGGCCAGGGCTGCTAGGTTTTGCTGGTCCTCGCCTTCCCTTGGCAGCCCTGCCACAGCCCCACAGACACGGGGGCTTCGGGCTCGCCAGCCCGGTGACGGTGCCGACGTTGCCTTGCTCGCTCTCAGCGCAGCCGCCAGAGCCCAGCTCCGAAATGGCGAACGTCCAGCGACTGCTGCCCCACCAAAGGGGCCAGGGCTGCTAGGTGTTGCTGGCCCTCGCCTTCCCTTGGCAGCCCTTCCACAGCCCCACAGACACGGGGGCTCCGGGCTCGCCAGCCCGGTGATGGTGCCGACGTTGCCTTGCTCGCTCTCAGTGCCGCCGCCAGAACCCAGCTCCGAAATGGCCAACGTCCAGCGCCTGCTCCCCCACCAAAGGGGCCAGGGCTGCCAGGTGTTGCTGGCCCTCGCCTTCCCTTGGCAGCCCTTCCACAGCCCCACAGACACGGGGGCTCCGGGCTCCCAACCCGGTGATGGTGCCGACGTTGCCTTGCTCGCTCTCAGCGCCGCCGCCAGAGCCCAGCTCCGAAATGGCCAACGTCCAGCGCCTGCTCCCCCACCAAAGGGACCAGGGCTGCCAGGTGTTGCTGGCCCTCGCCTTCCCTTGGCAGCCCTTCCACAGCCCCACAGACACAGGGGCTCCGGGATTGCCAGCCCGGTGATGGTGCCGACGTTGCCTTGCTCGCTCTCAGCGCCGCCGCCAGAGCCCAGCTCCGAAATGGCGAATGTCCAGCGCCTGCTCCCCCACCAAAGGGGCCAGGGCTGCCAGGTGTTGCTGGCCCTCGCCTTCCCTTGGCAGCCCTTCCACAGCCCCACAGACACGGGGGCTTCGGGCTCGCCAGCCCGGTGACGGTGCCGACGTTGCCTTGCTCGCTCTCAGCGCCGCCACCAGAGCCCAGCTCCGAAATGGCCAACGTCCAGCGACTGCTGCCCCACCAAAGGGGCCAGGGCTGCCAGGTGTTGCTGGCCCTCGCCTTCCCTTGGCAGCCCTTCCACAGCCCCACAGACACGGGGGCTCCGGGATTGCCAGCCTGGTGATGGTGCCGACGTTGCCTTGCTCGCTCTCAGCGCCGTCGCCAAACCCCAGCTCCGAAATGGCCAACGTCCAGCGCCTGCTCCCCCACCAAAGGGGCCAGGGCTGCCAGGTGTTGCTGGTCCTCGCCTTCCCTTGGCAGCCCTTCCACAGCCCCACAGACACGGGGGCTTCGGGCTCGCCAGCCCGGTGACGGTGCCGACGTTGCCTTGCTCGCTCTCAGCGCCGCCGCCAGAGCCCAGCTCCGAAATGGCCAACGTCCAGCGCCTGCTCCCCCACCAAAGGGGCCAGGGCTGCTAGGTGTTGCTGGCCCTCGTCTTCCCTTGGCAGCCCTTCCACAGCCCCACAGACACGGGGGCTCCGGGCTTGCCAGCCCGGTGATGGTGCCGACGTTGCCTTGCTCGCTCTCAGCGCCGCCGCCAGAGCCCAGCTCCGAAATGGCCAACGTCCAGCGCCTGCTCCCCCACCAAAGGGGCCAGGGCTGCCAGGTGTTGCTGGCCCTCGCCTTCCCTTGGCAGCCCTTCCACAGCCCCACAGACACGGGGGCTCCGGGCTCGCCAGCCCGGTGACGGTGCCGACGTTGCCTTGCTCGCTCTCAGCGCTGCCGCCAGAGCCCAGCTCCGAAATGGCCAACGTCCAGCGACTGCTGCCCCACCAAAGGGGCCAGGGCTGCTAGGTGTTGCTGGCCCTCGCCTTCCCTTGGCAGCCCTTCCACAGCCCCACAGACACGGGGGCTCCGGGCTTGCCAGCCCGGTGATGGTGCCAACGTTGCCTTGCTCGCTCTCAGCTCCGCAGCCAGAGCCCAGCTCCAAAATGGCCAACGTCCAGCGCCTGCTCCCCCACCAAAGGGGCCAGGGCTGCCAGGTGTTGCTGGCCCTCGCCTTCCCTTGGCAGCCCTTCCACAGCCCCACAGACACTGGGGCTCCGGGCTTGCCAGCCCGGTGATGGTGCCGACGTTGCCTTGCTCGCTCTCAGTGCCGCCGCCAGAGCCCAGCTCCGAAATGGCCAACGTCCAGCGCCTGCTCCCCCACCAAAGGGGCCAGGGCTGCCAGGTGTTGCTGGCCCTCGCCTTCCCTTGGCAGCCCTTCCACAGCCCCACAGACACGGGGGCTCCGGGCTTGCCAGCCTGGTGATGGTGCCGACGTTGCCTTGCTCGCTCTCAGCGCCGCCGCCAGAGCCCAGCTCCGAAATGGCGAACGTCCAGCGCCTGCTCCCCCACCAAAGGGGCCAGGGCTGCCAGGTGTTGCTGGCCCTCGCCTTCCCTTGGCAGCCCTTCCACAGCCCCACAGACACGGGGGCTCCGGGCTTGCCAGCCCGGTGATGGTGCCGACGTTGCCTTGCTCGCTCTCAGCGCCGCCGCCAGAGCCCAGCTCCGAAATGGCCAACGTCCAGCGCCTGCTCCCCCACCAAAGGGGCTAGGGCTGCCAGGTGTTGCTGGCGCTCGCCTTCCCTTGGCAGCCCTTCCACAGCCCCACAGACACGGGGGCTCCGGGCTCCCAACCCGGTGACGGTGCCGACGTTGCCTTGCTCGCTCTCAGCGCCGCCGCCAGAGCCCAGCTCCGAAATGGCAAACGTCCAGCGCCTGCTCCCCCACCAAAGGGGCCAGGGCTGCCAGGTGTTGCTGGCCCTCGCCTTCCCTTGGCAGCCCTTCCACAGCCCCACAGACACAGGGGCTCCGGGATTGCCAGCCCGGTGATGGTGCCAACGTTGCCTTGCTCGCTCTCAGCGCCGCCACCAGAGCCCAGCTCCGAAATGGCGAACGTCCAGCGCCTGCTCCCCCACCAAAGGGGCCAGGGCTGCCAGGTGTTGCTGGCCCTCGCCTTCCCTTGGCAGCCCTTCCACAGCCCCACAGACACGGGGGCTCTGGGCTTGCCAGCCCGGTGATGGTGCCGACGTTGCCTTGCTCGCTCTCAGCGCCGCCGCCAGAGCCCAGCTCCGAAATGGCCAACGTCCAGCGACTGCTCCCCCACCAAAGGGGCCAGGGCTGCCAGGTGTTGCTGGCCCTCGCCTTCCCTTGGCAGCCCTTCCACAGCCCCACAGACACGGGGGCTCCGGGATTGCCAGCCCGGTGATGGTGCCGACGTTGCCTTGCTCGCTCTCAGCGCCGCCGCCAAACCCCAGCTCCGAAATGGCAAACGTCCAGCGCCTGCTCCCCCACCAAAGGGGCCAGGGCTGCCAGGTGTTGCTGGCCCTCGCCTTCCCTTGGCAGCCCTTCCACAGCCCCACAGACACAGGGGCTCCGGGATTGCCAGCCCGGTGATGGTGCCGACGTTGCCTTGCTCGCTCTCAGCGCCGCCGCCAAACCGCAGCTCCGAAATGGCGAACGTCCAGCGCCTGCTCCCCCACCAAAGGGGCCAGGGCTGCTAGGTTTTGCTGGTCCTCGCCTTCCCTTGGCAGCCCTGCCACAGCCCCACAGACACGGGGGCTTCGGGCTCGCCAGCCCGGTGACGGTGCCGACGTTGCCTTGCTCGCTCTCAGCGCAGCCGCCAGAGCCCAGCTCCGAAATGGCGAACGTCCAGCGACTGCTGCCCCACCAAAGGGGCCAGGGCTGCTAGGTGTTGCTGGCCCTCGCCTTCCCTTGGCAGCCCTTCCACAGCCCCACAGACACGGGGGCTCCGGGCTCGCCAGCCCGGTGATGGTGCCGACGTTGCCTTGCTCGCTCTCAGTGCCGCCGCCAGAACCCAGCTCCGAAATGGCCAACGTCCAGCGCCTGCTCCCCCACCAAAGGGGCCAGGGCTGCCAGGTGTTGCTGGCCCTCGCCTTCCCTTGGCAGCCCTTCCACAGCCCCACAGACACGGGGGCTCCGGGCTCCCAACCCGGTGATGGTGCCGACGTTGCCTTGCTCGCTCTCAGCGCCGCCGCCAGAGCCCAGCTCCGAAATGGCCAACGTCCAGCGCCTGCTCCCCCACCAAAGGGACCAGGGCTGCCAGGTGTTGCTGGCCCTCGCCTTCCCTTGGCAGCCCTTCCACAGCCCCACAGACACAGGGGCTCCGGGATTGCCAGCCCGGTGATGGTGCCGACGTTGCCTTGCTCGCTCTCAGCGCCGCCGCCAGAGCCCAGCTCCGAAATGGCGAATGTCCAGCGCCTGCTCCCCCACCAAAGGGGCCAGGGCTGCCAGGTGTTGCTGGCCCTCGCCTTCCCTTGGCAGCCCTTCCACAGCCCCACAGACACGGGGGCTTCGGGCTCGCCAGCCCGGTGACGGTGCCGACGTTGCCTTGCTCGCTCTCAGCGCCGCCACCAGAGCCCAGCTCCGAAATGGCCAACGTCCAGCGACTGCTGCCCCACCAAAGGGGCCAGGGCTGCCAGGTGTTGCTGGCCCTCGCCTTCCCTTGGCAGCCCTTCCACAGCCCCACAGACACGGGGGCTCCGGGATTGCCAGCCTGGTGATGGTGCCGACGTTGCCTTGCTCGCTCTCAGCGCCGTCGCCAAACCCCAGCTCCGAAATGGCCAACGTCCAGCGCCTGCTCCCCCACCAAAGGGGCCAGGGCTGCCAGGTGTTGCTGGTCCTCGCCTTCCCTTGGCAGCCCTTCCACAGCCCCACAGACACGGGGGCTTCGGGCTCGCCAGCCCGGTGACGGTGCCGACGTTGCCTTGCTCGCTCTCAGCGCCGCCGCCAGAGCCCAGCTCCGAAATGGCCAACGTCCAGCGCCTGCTCCCCCACCAAAGGGGCCAGGGCTGCTAGGTGTTGCTGGCCCTCGTCTTCCCTTGGCAGCCCTTCCACAGCCCCACAGACACGGGGGCTCCGGGCTTGCCAGCCCGGTGATGGTGCCGACGTTGCCTTGCTCGCTCTCAGCGCCGCCGCCAGAGCCCAGCTCCGAAATGGCCAACGTCCAGCGCCTGCTCCCCCACCAAAGGGGCCAGGGCTGCCAGGTGTTGCTGGCCCTCGCCTTCCCTTGGCAGCCCTTCCACAGCCCCACAGACACGGGGGCTCCGGGCTCGCCAGCCCGGTGACGGTGCCGACGTTGCCTTGCTCGCTCTCAGCGCTGCCGCCAGAGCCCAGCTCCGAAATGGCCAACGTCCAGCGACTGCTGCCCCACCAAAGGGGCCAGGGCTGCTAGGTGTTGCTGGCCCTCGCCTTCCCTTGGCAGCCCTTCCACAGCCCCACAGACACGGGGGCTCCGGGCTTGCCAGCCCGGTGATGGTGCCAACGTTGCCTTGCTCGCTCTCAGCTCCGCAGCCAGAGCCCAGCTCCAAAATGGCCAACGTCCAGCGCCTGCTCCCCCACCAAAGGGGCCAGGGCTGCCAGGTGTTGCTGGCCCTCGCCTTCCCTTGGCAGCCCTTCCACAGCCCCACAGACACTGGGGCTCCGGGCTTGCCAGCCCGGTGATGGTGCCGACGTTGCCTTGCTCGCTCTCAGTGCCGCCGCCAGAGCCCAGCTCCGAAATGGCCAACGTCCAGCGCCTGCTCCCCCACCAAAGGGGCCAGGGCTGCCAGGTGTTGCTGGCCCTCGCCTTCCCTTGGCAGCCCTTCCACAGCCCCACAGACACGGGGGCTCCGGGCTTGCCAGCCTGGTGATGGTGCCGACGTTGCCTTGCTCGCTCTCAGCGCCGCCGCCAGAGCCCAGCTCCGAAATGGCCAACGTCCAGCGCCTGCTCCCCCACCAAAGGTGCCATGGCTGCCAGGTGTTGCTGGTCCTCGCCTTCCCTTGGCAGCCCTTCCACAGCCCCACAGACACGGGGGCTTCGGGCTCGCCAGCCCGGTGACGGTGCCGACGTTGCCTTGTTCGCTCTCAGCGCCGCCGCCAGAGCCCAGCTCCGAAATGGCCAACGTCCAGCGCCTGCTCCCCCACCAAATGGGCCAGGGCTGCTAGGTGTTGCTGGCCCTCGCCTTCCCTTGGCAGCCCTTCCACAGCCCCACAGACACGGGGGCTCCGGGCTTGCCAGCCCGGTGATGGTGCCGACGTTGCCTTGCTCGCTCTCAGCGCCGCCGCCAGAGCCCAGCTCCGAAATGGCCAACGTCCAGCGCCTGCTCCCCCACCAAAGGGGCCAGGGCTGCCAGGTGTTGCTGGCCCTCGCCTTCCCTTGGCAGCCCTTCCACAGCCCCACAGACACAGGGGCTCCGGGCTTGCCAGCCCGGTGATGGTGCCGACGTTGCCTTGCTCGCTCTCAGTGCCGCCGCCAGAACCCAGCTCCGAAATGGCCAACGTCCAGCGCCTGCTCCCCCACCAAAGGGGCCAGGGCTGCCAGGTGTTGCTGGCCCTCGCCTTCCCTTGGCAGCCCTTCCACAGCCCCACAGACACGGGGGCTCCGGGCTTGCCAGCCCGGTGATGGTGCCGACGTTGCCTTGCTCGCTCTCAGCGCCGCCGCCAAACCCCAGCTCCGAAATGGCCAACGTCCAGCGCCTGCTCCCCCACCAAAGGGGCCAGGGCTGCCAGGTGTTGCTGGCCCTCGCCTTCCCTTGGCAGCCCTTCCACAGCCCCACAGACACGGGGGCTCCGGGCTTGCCAGCCCGGTGATGGTGCCGACGTTGCCTTGCTCGCTCTCAGCGCCGCCGCCAGAGCCCAGCTCCGAAATGGCCAACGTCCAGCGACTGCTGCCCCACCAAAGGGGCCAGGGCTGCTAGGTGTTGCTGGCCCTCGCCTTCCCTTGGCAGCCCTTCCACAGCCCCACAGACACGGGGGCTCCGGGCTCACCAGCCCGTGATGGTGCCGACGTTGCCTTGCTCGCTCTCAGTTCCACCGCCAGAGCCCAGCTCCGAAATGGCCAACGTCCAGCGCCTGCTCCCCCACCAAAGGGGCCAGGGCTGCCAGGTGTTGCTGGCCCTCGCCTTCCCTTGGCAGCCCTTCCACAGCCCCACAGACACGGGGGCTCCGGGCTTGCCAGCCCGGTGATGGTGCCGACGTTGCCTTGCTCGCTCTCAGCGCCGCCGCCAGAGCCCAGCTCCGAAATGGCAAACGTCCAGCGCCTGCTCCCCCACCAAAGGGGCCAGGGCTGCCAGGTGTTGCTGGCCCTCGCCTTCCCTTGGCAGCCCTTGCACAGCCCCACAGACACGGGGGCTTCGGGCTCGCCAGCCCGGTGACGGTGCCGACGTTGCCTTGCTCGCTCTCAGCGCCGCCGCCAGAGCCCAGCTCCGAAATGGCCAACGTCCAGCGACTGCTCCCCCACCAAAGGGGCCAGGGCTGCCAGGTGTTGCTGGCCCTCGCCTTCCCTTGGCAGCCCTTCCACAGCCCCACAGACACGGGGGCTCCGGGCTTGCCAGCCTGGTGATGGTGCCGACGTTGCCTTGCTCGCTCTCAGCGCCGCCGCCAGAGCCCAGCTCCGAAATGGCCAACGTCCAGCGCCTGCTCCCCCACCAAAGGGGCCAGGGCTGCCAGGTGTTGCTGGCCCTCGCCTTCCCTTGGCAGCCCTTCCACAGCCCCACAGACACGGGGGCTCCGGGCTCCCAACCCGGTGATGGTGCCGACGTTGCCTTGCTCGCTCTCAGCGCCGCCGCCAGAGCCCAGCTCCGAAATGGCCAACGTCCAGCGACTGCTCCCCCACCAAAGGGGCCAGGGCTGCCAGGTGTTGCTGGCCCTCGCCTTCCCTTGGCAGCCCTTCCACAGCACCACAGACACGGGGGCTCCGGGATTGCCAGCCCGGTGATGGTGCCGACGTTGCCTTGCTCGCTCTCAGCGCCGCCGCCAGAGCCCAGCTCCGAAATGGCCAACGTCCAGCGCCTGCTCCCCCACCAAAGGGGCTAGGGCTGCCAGGTGTTGCTGGCCCTCGCCTTCCCTTGGCAGCCCTTCCACAGCCCCACAGACACGGGGGCTCCTGGCTTGCCAGCCCGGTGATGGTGCCGACGTTGCCTTGCTCGCTCTCAGCGCCGCCGCCAGAGCCCAGCTCCGAAATGGCCAACGTCCAGCGCCTGCTCCCCCACCAAAGGGGCCAGGGCTGCCAGGTGTTGCTGGCCCTCGCCTTCCCTTGGCAGCCCTTCCACAGCCCCACAGACACGGGGGCTCCGGGCTTGCCAGCCCGGTGATGGTGCCGACGTTGCCTTGCTCGCTCTCAGCGCCGCCGCCAGAGCCCAGCTCCGAAATGGCCAACGTCCAGCGCCTGCTCCCCCACCAAAGGGGCCATGGCTGCCAGGTGTTGCTGGCGCTCGCCTTCCCTTGGCAGCCCTTCCACAGCCCCACAGACACGGGGGCTCCGGGCTCCCAACCCGGTGACGGTGCCGACGTTGCCTTGCTCGCTCTCAGCGCCGCCGCCAGAGCCCAGCTCCGAAATGGCAAACGTCCAGCGCCTGCTCCCCCACCAAAGGGGCCAGGGCTGCCAGGTGTTGCTGGCCCTCGCCTTCCCTTGGCAGCCCTTCCACAGCCCCACAGACACAGGGGCTCCGGGATTGCCAGCCCGGTGATGGTGCCAACGTTGCCTTGCTCGCTCTCAGCGCCGCCACCAGAGCCCAGCTCCGAAATGGCGAACGTCCAGCGCCTGCTCCCCCACCAAAGGGGCCAGGGCTGCCAGGTGTTGCTGGCCCTCGCCTTCCCTTGGCAGCCCTTCCACAGCCCCACAGACACGGGGGCTCCGGGATTGCCAGCCTGGTGATGGTGCCGACGTTGCCTTGCTCGCTCTCAGCGCCGCCGCCAGAGCCCAGCTCCGAAATGGCCAACGTCCAGCGACTGCTCCCCCACCAAAGGGGCCAGGGCTGCCAGGTGTTGCTGGCCCTCGCCTTCCCTTGGCAGCCCTTCCACAGCCCCACAGACACGGGGGCTCCGGGATTGCCAGCCCGGTGATGGTGCCGACGTTGCCTTGCTCGCTCTCAGCGCCGCCGCCAAACCCCAGCTCCGAAATGGCCAACGTCCAGCGCCTGCTGCCCCACCAAACGGGCCAGGGCTGCCAGGTGTTGCTGGCCCTCGCCTTCCCTTGGCAGCCCTTCCACAGCCCCACAGACACGGGGGCTCCGGGATTGCCAGCCCGGTGATGGTGCCGACGTTGCCTTGCTCGCTCTCAGCGCCGCCGCCAAACCGCAGCTCCGAAATGGTGAACGTCCAGCGCCTGCTCCCCCACCAAAGGGGCCAGGGCTGCTAGGTGTTGCTGGTCCTCGCCTTCCCTTGGCAGCCCTGCCACAGCCCCACAGACACGGGGGCTTCGGGCTCGCCAGCCCGGTGACGGTGCCGACGTTGCCTTGCTCGCTCTCAGCGCAGCCGCCAGAGCCCAGCTCCGAAATGGCGAACGTCCAGCGACTGCTGCCCCACCAAAGGGGCCAGGGCTGCTAGGTGTTGCTGGCCCTCGCCTTCCCTTGGCAGCCCTTCCACAGCCCCACAGAAACGGGGGCTCCGGGCTCGCCAGCCCGGTGATGGTGCCGACGTTGCCTTGCTCGCTCTCAGTGCCGCCGCCAGAACCCAGCTCCGAAATGGCCAACGTCCAGCGCCTGCTCCCCCACCAAAGGGGCCAGGGCTGCCAGGTGTTGCTGGCCCTCGCCTTCCCTTGGCAGCCCTTCCACAGCCCCACAGACACGGGGGCTCCGGGCTCCCAACCCGGTGATGGTGCCGACGTTGCCTTGCTCGCTCTCAGCGCCGCCGCCAGAGCCCAGCTCCGAAATGGCCAACGTCCAGCGCCTGCTCCCCCACCAAAGGGACCAGGGCTGCCAGGTGTTGCTGGCCCTCGCCTTCCCTTGGCAGCCCTTCCACAGCCCCACAGACACAGGGGCTCCGGGATTGCCAGCCCGGTGATGGTGCCGACGTTGCCTTGCTCGCTCTCAGCGCCGCCGCCAGAGCCCAGCTCCGAAATGGCGAACGTCCAGCGCCTGCTCCCCCACCAAAGGGGCCAGGGCTGCCAGGTGTTGCTGGTCCTCGCCTTCCCTTGGCAGCCCTTCCACAGCCCCACAGACACGGGGGCTTCGGGCTCGCCAGCCCGGTGACGGTGCCGACGTTGCCTTGCTCGCTCTCAGCGCCGCCACCAGAGCCCAGCTCCGAAATGGCCAACGTCCAGCGACTGCTGCCCCACCAAAGGGGCCAGGGCTGCCAGGTGTTGCTGGCCCTCGCCTTCCCTTGGCAGCCCTTCCACAGCCCCACAGACACGGGGGCTCCGGGCTTGCCAGCCCGGTGATGGTGCCGACGTTGCCTTGCTCGCTCTCAGCGCCGTCGCCAAACCCCAGCTCCGAAATGGCCAACGTCCAGCGCCTGCTCCCCCACCAAAGGGGCCAGGGCTGCCAGGTGTTGCTGGTCCTCGCCTTCCCTTGGCAGCCCTTCCACAGCCCCACAGACACGGGGGCTTCGGGCTCGCCAGCCCGGTGACGGTGCCGACGTTGCCTTGCTCGCTCTCAGCGCCGCCGCCAGAGCCCAGCTCCGAAATGGCCAACGTCCAGCGCCTGCTCCCCCACCAAAGGGGCCAGGGCTGCTAGGTGTTGCTGGCCCTCGCCTTCCCTTGGCAGCCCTTCCACAGCCCCACAGACACGGGGGCTCCGGGCTTGCCAGCCCGGTGATGGTGCCGACGTTGCCTTGCTCGCTCTCAGCGCCGCCGCCAGAGCCCAGCTCCGAAATGGCCAACGTCCAGCGCCTGCTCCCCCACCAAAGGGGCCAGGGCTGCCAGGTGTTGCTGGCCCTCGCCTTCCCTTGGCAGCCCTTCCACAGCCCCACAGACACGGGGGCTCCGGGCTCGCCAGCCCGGTGACGGTGCCGACGTTGCCTTGCTCGCTCTCAGCGCTGCCGCCAGAGCCCAGCTCCGAAATGGCCAACGTCCAGCGACTGCTGCCCCACCAAAGGGGCCAGGGCTGCTAGGTGTTGCTGGCCCTCGCCTTCCCTTGGCAGCCCTTCCACAGCCCCACAGACACGGGGGCTCCGGGCTTGCCATCCCGGTGATGGTGCCAACGTTGCCTTGCTCGCTCTCAGCGCCGCCGCCAGAGCCCAGCTCCGAAATGGCAAACGTCCAGCGCCTGCTCCCCCACCAAAGGGGCCAGGGCTGCCAGGTGTTGCTGGCCATCGCCTTCCCTTGGCAGCCCTTCCACAGCCCCACAGACACGGGGGCTCCGGGATTGCCAGCCCGGTGATGGTGCCGATGTTGCCTTGCTCGCTCTCAGTGCCGCCGCCAGAACCCAGCTCCGAAATGGCCAACGTCCAGCGCCTGCTCCCCCACCAAAGGGGCCAGGGCTGCCAGGTGTTGCTGGCCCTCGCCTTCCCTTGGCAGCCCTTCCACAGCCCCACAGACACGGGGGCTCCGGGCTTGCTAGCCTGGTGATGGTGCCGACGTTGCCTTGCTCGCTCTCAGCGCCGCCGCCAGAGCCCAGCTCCGAAATGGCCAACGTCCAGCGACTGCTCCCCCACCAAAGGTGCCATGGCTGCCAGGTGTTGCTGGTCCTCGCCTTCCCTTGGCAGCCCTTCCACAGCCCCACAGGCACGGGGGCTTCGGGCTCGCCAGCCCGGTGACGGTGCCGACGTTGCCTTGCTCGCTCTCAGCGCCGCCGCCAGAGCCCAGCTCCGAAATGGCCAACGTCCAGCGCCTGCTCCCCCACCAAAGGGGCCAGGGCTGCCAGGTGTTGCTGGCCCTCGCCTTCCCTTGGCAGCCCTTCCACAGCCCCACAGACACGGGGGCTCCGGGCTTGCCAGCCCGGTGATGGTGCCGACGTTGCCTTGCTCGCTCTCAGCGCCGCCGCCAGAGCCCAGCTCCGAAATGGCCAACGTCCAGCGCCTGCTCCCCCACCAAAGGGGCCAGGGCTGCCAGGTGTTGCTGGCCCTCGCCTTCCCTTGGCAGCCCTTCCACAGCCCCACAGACACAGGGGCTCCGGGCTTGCCAGCCCGGTGATGGTGCCGACGTTGCCTTGCTCGCTCTCAGTGCCGCCGCCAGAACCCAGCTCCGAAATGGCCAACGTCCAGCGCCTGCTCCCCCACCAAAGGGGCCAGGGCTGCCAGGTGTTGCTGGCCCTCGCCTTCCCTTGGCAGCCCTTCCACAGCCCCACAGACACGGGGGCTCCGGGATTGCCAGCCCGGTGATGGTGCCGACGTTGCCTTGCTCGCTCTCAGCGCCGCCGCCAAACCCCAGCTCCGAAATGGCCAACGTCCAGCGCCTGCTCCCCCACCAAAGGGGCCAGGGCTGCCAGGTGTTGCTGGCCCTCGCCTTCCCTTGGCAGCCCTTCCACAGCCCCACAGACACGGGGGCTCCGGGATTGCCAGCCTGGTGATGGTGCCGACGTTGCCTTGCTCGCTCTCAGCGCCGTCGCCAAACCCCAGCTCCGAAATGGCCAACGTCCAGCGCCTGCTCCCCCACCAAAGGGGCCAGGGCTGCCAGGTGTTGCTGGTCCTCGCCTTCCCTTGGCAGCCCTTCCACAGCCCCACAGACACGGGGGCTTCGGGCTCGCCAGCCCGGTGACGGTGCCGACGTTGCCTTGCTCGCTCTCAGCGCCGCCGCCAGAGCCCAGCTCCGAAATGGCCAACGTCCAGCGCCTGCTCCCCCACCAAAGGGGCCAGGGCTGCTAGGTGTTGCTGGCCCTCGCCTTCCCTTGGCAGCCCTTCCACAGCCCCACAGACACGGGGGCTCCGGGCTTGCCAGCCCGGTGATGGTGCCGACGTTGCCTTGCTCGCTCTCAGCGCCGCCGCCAGAGCCCAGCTCCGAAATGGCCAACGTCCAGCGCCTGCTCCCCCACCAAAGGGGCCAGGGCTGCCAGGTGTTGCTGGCCCTCGCCTTCCCTTGGCAGCCCTTCCACAGCCCCACAGACACGGGGGCTCCGGGCTCGCCAGCCCGGTGACGGTGCCGACGTTGCCTTGCTCGCTCTCAGCGCTGCCGCCAGAGCCCAGCTCCGAAATGGCCAACGTCCAGCGACTGCTGCCCCACCAAAGGGGCCAGGGCTGCTAGGTGTTGCTGGCCCTCGCCTTCCCTTGGCAGCCCTTCCACAGCCCCACAGACACGGGGGCTCCGGGCTTGCCAGCCCGGTGATGGTGCCAACGTTGCCTTGCTCGCTCTCAGCGCCGCCGCCAGAGCCCAGCTCCGAAATGGCAAACGTCCAGCGCCTGCTCCCCCACCAAAGGGGCCAGGGCTGCCAGGTGTTGCTGGCCATCGCCTTCCCTTGGCAGCCCTTCCACAGCCCCACAGACACGGGGGCTCCGGGATTGCCAGCCCGGTGATGGTGCCGATGTTGCCTTGCTCGCTCTCAGTGCCGCCGCCAGAACCCAGCTCCGAAATGGCCAACGTCCAGCGCCTGCTCCCCCACCAAAGGGGCCAGGGCTGCCAGGTGTTGCTGGCCCTCGCCTTCCCTTGGCAGCCCTTCCACAGCCCCACAGACACGGGGGCTCCGGGCTTGCCAGCCTGGTGATGGTGCCGACGTTGCCTTGCTCGCTCTCAGCGCCGCCGCCAGAGCCCAGCTCCGAAATGGCCAACGTCCAGCGACTGCTCCCCCACCAAAGGTGCCATGGCTGCCAGGTGTTGCTGGTCCTCGCCTTCCCTTGGCAGCCCTTCCACAGCCCCACAGACACGGGGGCTTCGGGCTCGCCAGCCCGGTGACGGTGCCGACGTTGCCTTGCTCGCTCTCAGCGCCGCCGCCAGAGCCCAGCTCCGAAATGGCCAACGTCCAGCGCCTGCTCCCCCACCAAATGGGCCAGGGCTGCTAGGTGTTGCTGGCCCTCGCCTTCCCTTGGCAGCCCTTCCACAGCCCCACAGACACGGGGGCTCCGGGCTTGCCAGCCCGGTGATGGTGCCGACGTTGCCTTGCTCGCTCTCAGCGCCGCCGCCAGAGCCCAGCTCCGAAATGGCCAACGTCCAGCGCCTGCTCCCCCACCAAAGGGGCCAGGGCTGCCAGGTGTTGCTGGCCCTCGCCTTCCCTTGGCAGCCCTTCCACAGCCCCACAGACACAGGGGCTCCGGGCTTGCCAGCCCGGTGATGGTGCCGACGTTGCCTTGCTCGCTCTCAGTGCCGCCGCCAGAACCCAGCTCCGAAATGGCCAACGTCCAGCGCCTGCTCCCCCACCAAAGGGGCCAGGGCTGCCAGGTGTTGCTGGCCCTCGCCTTCCCTTGGCAGCCCTTCCACAGCCCCACAGACACGGGGGCTCCGGGATTGCCAGCCCGGTGATGGTGCCGACGTTGCCTTGCTCGCTCTCAGCGCCGCCGCCAAACCCCAGCTCCGAAATGGCCAACGTCCAGCGCCTGCTCCCCCACCAAAGGGGCCAGGGCTGCCAGGTGTTGCTGGCCCTCGCCTTCCCTTGGCAGCCCTTCCACAGCCCCACAGACACGGGGGCTCCGGGCTTGCCAGCCCGGTGATGGTGCCGACGTTGCCTTGCTCGCTCTCAGCGCCGCCGCCAGAGCCCAGCTCCGAAATGGCGAACGTCCAGCGACTGCTGCCCCACCAAAGGGGCCAGGGCTGCTAGGTGTTGCTGGCCCTCGCCTTCCCTTGGCAGCCCTTCCACAGCCCCACAGACACGGGGGCTCCGGGCTCACCAGCCCGGTGATGGTGCCGACGTTGCCTTGCTCGCTCTCAGTGCCGCCGCCAGAGCCCAGCTCCGAAATGGCCAACGTCCAGCGCCTGCTCCCCCACCAAAGGGGCCAGGGCTGCCAGGTTTTGCTGGCCCTCGCCTTCCCTTGGCAGCCCTTCCACAGCCCCACAGACACGGGGGCTCCGGGCTTGCCAGCCCGGTGATGGTGCCGACGTTGCCTTGCTCGCTCTCAGCGCCGCCGCCAGAGCCCAGCTCCGAAATGGCAAACGTCCAGAGCCTGCTCCCCCACCAAAGGGGCCAGGGCTGCCAGGTGTTGCTGGTCCTCGCCTTCCCTTGGCAGCCCTTGCACAGCCCCACAGACACGGGGGCTTCGGGCTCGCCAGCCCGGTGACGGTGCCGACGTTGCCTTGCTCGCTCTCAGCGCCGCCGCCAGAGCCCAGCTCCGAAATGGCCAACGTCCAGCGACTGCTGCCCCACCAAAGGGGCCAGGGCTGCTAGGTGTTGCTGGCCCTCGCCTTCCCTTGGCAGCCCTTCCACAGCCCCACAGACACGGGGGCTCCGGGCTTGCCAGCCTGGTGATGGTGCCGACGTTGCCTTGCTCGCTCTCAGCGCCGCCGCCAGAGCCCAGCTCCGAAATGGCCAACGTCCAGCGCCTGCTCCCCCACCAAAGGGGCCAGGGCTGCCAGGTGTTGCTGGCCCTCGCCTTCCCTTGGCAGCCCTTCCACAGCCCCACAGACACGGGGGCTCCGGGCTCCCAACCCGGTGATGGTGCCGACGTTGCCTTGCTCGCTCTCAGCGCCGCCGCCAGAGCCCAGCTCCGAAATGGCGAACGTCCAGCGCCTGCTCCCCCACCAAAGGGGCCAGGGCTGCCAGGTGTTGCTGGCCCTCGCCTTCCCTTGGCAGCCCTTCCACAGCCCCACAGACACGGGGGCTCCGGGATTGCCAGCCCGGTGATGGTGCCGACGTTGCCTTGCTCGCTCTCAGTGCCGCCGCCAGAGCCCAGCTCCGAAATGGCAAACGTCCAGCGCCTGCTCCCCCACCAAAGGGGCCAGGGCTGCCAGGTGTTGCTGGCCCTCGCCTTCCCTTGGCAGCCCTTCCACAGCCCACATACAGTGGGGCTCCGGGCTTACCAGCCTGGTGATGGTGCCGACGTTGCCTTGCTCGCTCTCAGTGCCGCCGCCAGAGCCCAGCTCCGAAATGGCCAACGTCCAGCGACTGCTCCCCCACCAAAGGGGCCATGGCTGCCAGGTGTTGCTGGCCCTCGCCTTCCCTTGGCAGCCCTTCCACAGCCCCACAGACACGGGGGCTCCGGGCTTGCCAGCCCGGTGATGGTGCCGACGTTGCCTTGCTCGCTCTCAGTGCCGCCGCCAGAGCCCAGCTCCGAAATGGCCAACGTCCAGCGCCTGCTCCCCCACCAAAGGGGCCAGGGCTGCCAGGTGTTGCTGGCCCTCGCCTTCCCTTGGCAGCCCTTCCACAGCCCCACAGACACGGGGGCTCCGGGCTTGCCAGCCCGGTGATGGTGCCGACGTTGCCTTGCTCGCTCTCAGCGCCGCCGCCAGAGCCCAGCTCCGAAATGGCCAACGTCCAGCGCCTGCTCCCCCACCAAAGGGGCCAGGGCTGCCAGGTGTTGCTGGCCCTCGCCTTCCCTTGGCAGCCCTTCCACAGCCCCACAGACACGGGGGCTCCGGGATTGCCAGCCCGGTGATGGTGCCGACGTTGCCTTGCTCGCTCTCAGCGCCACCGCCAGAGCCCAGCTCCGAAATGGCCAACGTCCAGCGCCTGCTCCCCCACCAAAGGGGCCAGGGCTGCCAGGTGTTGCTGGCCCTCGCCTTCCCTTGGCAGCCCTTCCACAGCCCCACAGACACGGGGGCTCCGGGCTTGCCAGCCTGGTGATGGTGCCGACGTTGCCTTGCTCGCTCTCAGCGCCGCCGCCAGAGCCCAGCTCCGAAATGGCCAACGTCCAGCGCCTGCTCCCCCACCAAAGGGGCCAGGGCTGCCAGGTGTTGCTGGCCCTCGCCTTCCCTTGGAACCCCCTCCACAGCCCCACAGACACTGGGGCTCCGGGATTGCCAGGCCGGTGATGGTGCCGACGTTGCCTTGCTCGCTCTCAGTGCCGCCGCCAGAGCCCAGCTCCGAAATTGCGAACGTCCAGCGCCTGCTCCCCCACCAAAGGGGCCAGGGCTGCCAGGTGTTGCTGGCCCTCGCCTTCCCTTGGCAGCCCTTCCACAGCCCCACAGACACGGGGGCTCCGGGATTGCCAGTCCGGTGACGGTGCCGACGTTGCCTTGCTCGCTCTCAGCGCCGCCGCCAGAGCCCAGCTCCGAAATGGCCAACGTCCAGCGCCTGCTCCCCCACCAAAGGGGCCAGGGCTGCCAGGTGTTGCTGGCCCTCGCCTTCCCTTGGCAGCCCTTCCACAGCCCCACAGACACGGGGGCTCCGGGCTTGCCAGCCCGGTGATGGTGCCGACGTTGCCTTGCTCGCTCTCAGTGCCGCCGCCAGAGCCCAGCTCCGAAATGGCGAACGTCCAGCGCCTGCTCCCCCACCAAAGGGGCCAGGGCTGCCAGGTGTTGCTGGCCCTCGCCTTCCCTTGGCAGCCCTTCCACAGCCCCACAGACACGGGGGCTCCGGGCTTGCCAGCCCGGTGACGGTGCCGACGTTGCCTTGCTCGCTCTCAGTGCCGCCGCCAGAGCCCAGCTCCGAAATGACGAACGTCCAGCGCCTGCTCCCCCACCAAAGGGGCCAGGGCTGCCAGGTGTTGCTGGCCCTCGCCTTCCCTTGGCAGCCCTTCCACAGCCCCACAGACACGGGGGCTCCGGGCTTGCCAGCCCGGTGATGGTGCCGACGTTGCCTTGCTCGCTCTCAGCGCCGCCGCCAGAGCCCAGCTCCGAAATGGCCAACGTCCAGCGCCTGCTCCCCCACCAAAGGGGCCAGGGCTGCCAGGTGTTGCTGGCCCTCGCCTTCCCTTGGCAGCCCTTCCACAGCCCCACAGACACGGGGGCTCCGGGCTCACCAGCCCGGTGATGGTGCCGACGTTGCCTTGCTCGCTCTCAGCGCCGCCGCCAGAGCCCAGCTCCGAAATGGCCAACGTCCAGCGACTGCTCCCCCACCAAAGGGGCCAGGGCTGCCAGGTGTTGCTGGCCCTCGCCTTCCCTTGGAACCCCCTCCACAGCCCCACAGACACGGGGGCTCCGGGATTGCCAGCCCGGTGATGGTGCCGACGTTGCCTTGCTCGCTCTCAGTGCCGCCGCCAGAGCCCAGCTCCGAAATTGCAAACGTCCAGCGCCTGCTCCCCCACCAAAGGGGCCAGGGCTGCCAGGTGTTGCTGGCCCTCGCCTTCCCTTGGCAGCCCTTCCACAGCCCCACAGACACGGGGGCTCCGGGCTCACCAGCCCGGTGACGGTGCCGACGTTGCCTTCCTCGCTCTCAGCGCCGCCGCCAGAGCCCAGCTCCGAAATGGCCAACGTCCAGCGCCTGCTCCCCCACCAAAGGGGCCAGGGCTGCCAGGTGTTGCTGGCCCTCGCCTTCCCTTGGCAGCCCTTCCACAGCCCCACAGACACGGGGGCTCCGGGATTGCCAGCCCGGTGATGGTGCCGACGTTGCCTTGCTCGCTCTCAGTGCCGCCGCCAGAGCCCAGCTCCGAAATGGCGAACGTCCAGCGCCTGCTCCCCCACCAAAGGGGCCAGGGCTGCCAGGTGTTGCTGGCCCTCGCCTTCCCTTGGCAGCCCTTCCACAGCCCCACAGACACGGGGGCTCCGGGCTCACCAGCCCGGTGACGGTGCCGACGTTGCCTTGCTCGCTCTCAGCGCCGCCGCCAGAGCCCAGCTCCGAAATGGCCAACGTCCAGCGCCTGCTCCCCCACCAAAGGGGCCAGGGCTGCCAGGTGTTGCTGGCCCTCGCCTTCCCTTGGCAGCCCTTCCACAGCCCCACAGACACGGGGGCTCCGGGCTTGCCAGCCCGGTGATGGTGCCGACGTTGCCTTGCTCGCTCTCAGTGCCGCCGCCAGAGCCCAGCTCCGAAATTGCAAACGTCCAGCGCCTGCTCCCCCACCAAAGGGGCCAGGGCTGCCAGGTGTTGCTGGCCCTCGCCTTCCCTTGGCAGCCCTTCCACAGCCCCACAGACACGGGGGCTCCGGGCTCACCAGCCCGGTGACGGTGCCGACGTTGCCTTCCTCGCTCTCAGCGCCGCCGCCAGAGCCCAGCTCCGAAATGGCCAACGTCCAGCGCCTGCTCCCCCACCAAAGGGGCCAGGGCTGCCAGGTGTTGCTGGCCCTCGCCTTCCCTTGGCAGCCCTTCCACAGCCCCACAGACACGGGGGCTCCGGGATTGCCAGCCCGGTGATGGTGCCGACGTTGCCTTGCTCGCTCTCAGCGCCGCCGCCAGAGCCCAGCTCCGAAATGGCGAACGTCCAGCGCCTGCTCCCCCACCAAAGGGGCCAGGGCTGCCAGGTGTTGCTGGCCCTCGCCTTCCCTTGGCAGCCCTTCCACAGCCCCACAGACACGGGGGCTCCGGGCTCACCAGCCCGGTGACGGTGCCGACGTTGCCTTGCTCGCTCTCAGCGCCGCCGCCAGAGCCCAGCTCCGAAATGGCCAACGTCCAGCGCCTGCTCCCCCACCAAAGGGGCCAGGGCTGCCAGGTGTTGCTGGCCCTCGCCTTCCCTTGGCAGCCCTTCCACAGCCCCACAGACACGGGGGCTCCGGGCTTGCCAGCCCGGTGATGGTGCCGACGTTGCCTTGCTCGCTCTCAGTGCCGCCGCCAGAGCCCAGCTCCGAAATGGCGAACGTCCAGCGCCTGCTCCCCCACCAAAGGGGCCAGGGCTGCCAGGTGTTGCTGGCCCTCGCCTTCCCTTGGCAGCCCTTCCACAGCCCCACAGACACGGGGGCTCCGGGCTTGCCAGCCCGGTGACGGTGCCGACGTTGCCTTGCTCGCTCTCAGTGCCGCCGCCAGAGCCCAGCTCCGAAATGGCGAACGTCCAGCGCCTGCTCCCCCACCAAAGGGGCCAGGGCTGCCAGGTGTTGCTGGCCCTCGCCTTCCCTTGGCAGCCCTTCCACAGCCCCACAGACACGGGGTCTCCGGGCTTGCCAGCCCGGTGATGGTGCCGACGTTGCCTTGCTCGCTCTCAGCGCCGCCGCCAGAGCCCAGCTCCGAAATGGCCAACGTCCAGCGCCTGCTCCCCCACCAAAGGGGCCAGGGCTGCCAGGTGTTGCTGGCCCTCGCCTTCCCTTGGCAGCCCTTCCACAGCCCCACAGACACGGGGGCTCCGGGCTCGCCAGCCCGGTGATGGTGCCGACGTTGCCTTGCTCGCTCTCAGCGCCGCCGCCAGAGCCCAGCTCCGAAATGGCCAACGTCCAGCGACTGCTCCCCCACCAAAGGGGCCAGGGCTGCCAGGTGTTGCTGGCCCTCGCCTTCCCTTGGAACCCCCTCCACAGCCCCACAGACACGGGGGCTCCGGGATTGCCAGGCCGGTGATGGTGCCGACGTTGCCTTGCTCGCTCTCAGTGCCGCCGCCAGAGCCCAGCTCCGAAATTGCGAACGTCCAGCGCCTGCTCCCCCACCAAAGGGGCCAGGGCTGCCAGGTGTTGCTGGCCCTCGCCTTCCCTTGGAACCCCCTCCACAGCCCCACAGACACTGGGGCTCCGGGATTGCCAGGCCGGTGATGGTGCCGACGTTGCCTTGCTCGCTCTCAGCGCCGCCGCCAGAGCCCAGCTCCGAAATTGCGAACGTCCAGCGCCTGCTCCCCCACCAAAGGGGCCAGGGCTGCCAGGTGTTGCTGGCCCTCGCCTTCCCTTGGCAGCCCTTCCACAGCCCCACAGACACGGGGGCTCCGGGCTCACCAGCCCGGTGACGGTGCCGACGTTGCCTTGCTCGCTCTCAGCGCCGCCGCCAGAGCCCAGCTCCGCAATGGCCAACGTCCAGCGCCTGCTCCCCCACCAAAGGGGCCAGGGCTGCCAGGTGTTGCTGGCCCTCGCCTTCCTTTGGCAGCCCTTCCACAGCCCCACAGACACGGGGGCTCCGGGCTTGCCAGCCCGGTGATGGTGCCGACGTTGCCTTGCTCGCTCTCAGTGCCGCCGCCAGAGCCCAGCTCCGAAATGGCGAACGTCCAGCGCCTGCTCCCCCAGCAAAGGGGCCAGGGCTGCCAGGTGTTGCTGGCCCTCGCCTTCCCTTGGCAGCCCTTCCACAGCCCCACAGACACGGGGGCTCCGGGCTCACCAGCCCGGTGATGGTGCCGACGTTGCCTTGCTCGCTCTCAGCGCCGCCGCCAGAGCCCAGCTCCGAAATGGCCAACGTCCAGCGACTGCTCCCCCACCAAAGGGGCCAGGGCTGCCAGGTGTTGCTGGCCCTCGCCTTCCCTTGGAACCCCCTCCACAGCCCCACAGACACGGGGGCTCCGGGATTGCCAGCCCGGTGATGGTGCCGACGTTGCCTTGCTCGCTCTCAGTGCCGCCGCCAGAGCCCAGCTCCGAAATTGCGAACGTCCAGCGCCTGCTCCCCCACCAAAGGGGCCAGGGCTGCCAGGTGTTGCTGGCCCTCGCCTTCCCTTGGCAGCCCTTCCACAGCCCCACAGACACGGGGGCTCCGGGCTCACCAGCCCGGTGACGGTGCCGACGTTGCCTTGCTCGCTCTCAGCGCCGCCGCCAGAGCCCAGCTCCGAAATGGCCAACGTCCAGCGCCTGCTCCCCCACCAAAGGGGCCAGGGCTGCCAGGTGTTGATGGCCCTCGCCTTCCCTTGGCAGCCCTTCCACAGCCCCACAGACACGGGGGCTCCGGGCTTGCCAGCCCGGTGATGGTGCCGACGTTGCCTTGCTCGCTCTCAGTGCCGCCGCCAGAGCCCAGCTCCGAAATGGCGAACGTCCAGCGCCTGCTCCCCCACCAAAGGGGCCAGGGCTGCCAGGTGTTGCTGGCCCTCGCCTTCCCTTGGCAGCCCTTCCACAGCCCCACAGACACGGGGGCTCCGGGCTTGCCAGCCCGGTGACGGTGCCGACGTTGCCTTGCTCGCTCTCAGTGCCGCCGCCAGAGCCCAGCTCCGAAATGGCGAACGTCCAGCGCCTGCTCCCCCACCAAAGGGGCCAGGGCTGCCAGGTGTTGCTGGCCCTCGCCTTCCCTTGGCAGCCCTTCCACAGCCCCACAGACACGGGGGCTCCGGGCTTGCCAGCCCGGTGATGGTGCCGACGTTGCCTTGCTCGCTCTCAGCGCCGCCGCCAGAGCCCAGCTCCGAAATGGCCAACGTCCAGCGCCTGCTCCCCCACCAAAGGGGCCAGGGCTGCCAGGTGTTGCTGGCCCTCGCCTTCCCTTGGCAGCCCTTCCACAGCCCCACAGACACGGGGGCTCCGGGCTCGCCAGCCCGGTGATGGTGCCGACGTTGCCTTGCTCGCTCTCAGCGCCGCCGCCAGAGCCCAGCTCCGAAATGGCCAACGTCCAGCGACTGCTCCCCCACCAAAGGGGCCAGGGCTGCCAGGTGTTGCTGGCCCTCGCCTTCCCTTGGAACCCCCTCCACAGCCCCACAGACACGGGGGCTCCGGGATTGCCAGGCCGGTGATGGTGCCGACGTTGCCTTGCTCGCTCTCAGTGCCGCCGCCAGAGCCCAGCTCCGAAATTGCGAACGTCCAGCGCCTGCTCCCCCACCAAAGGGGCCAGGGCTGCCAGGTGTTGCTGGCCCTCGCCTTCCCTTGGAACCCCCTCCACAGCCCCACAGACACTGGGGCTCCGGGATTCCCAGGCCGGTGATGGTGCCGACGTTGCCTTGCTCGCTCTCAGCGCCGCCGCCAGAGCCCAGCTCCGAAATTGCGAACGTCCAGCGCCTGCTCCCCCACCAAAGGGGCCAGGGCTGCCAGGTGTTGCTGGCCCTCGCCTTCCCTTGGCAGCCCTTCCACAGCCCCACAGACACGGGGGCTCCGGGCTCACCAGCCCGGTGACGGTGCCGACGTTGCCTTGCTCGCTCTCAGCGCCGCCGCCAGAGCCCAGCTCCGCAATGGCCAACGTCCAGCGCCTGCTCCCCCACCAAAGGGGCCAGGGCTGCCAGGTGTTGCTGGCCCTCGCCTTCCTTTGGCAGCCCTTCCACAGCCCCACAGACACGGGGGCTCCGGGCTTGCCAGCCCGGTGATGGTGCCGACGTTGCCTTGCTCGCTCTCAGTGCCGCCGCCAGAGCCCAGCTCCGAAATGGCGAACGTCCAGCGCCTGCTCCCCCACCAAAGGGGCCAGGGCTGCCAGGTGTTGCTGGCCCTCGCCTTCCCTTGGCAGCCCTTCCACAGCCCCACAGACACGGGGGCTCCGGGATTGCCAGCCCGGTGACGGTGCCGAAGTTGCCTTGCTCGCTCTCAGTGCCGCCGCCAGAGCCCAGCTCCGAAATGGCCAACGTCCAGCGCCTGCTCCCCCACCAAAGGGGCCAGGGCTGCCAGGTGTTGCTGGCCCTCGCCTTCCCTTGGCAGCCCTTCCACAGCACCACAGACACGGGGGCTCCGGGCTTGCCAGCCCGGTGATGGTGCCGACGTTGCCTTGCTCGCTCTCAGCGCCGCCGCCAGAGCCCAGCTCCGAAATGGCCAACGTCCAGCGCCTGCTCCCCCACCAAAGGGGCCAGGGCTGCCAGGTGTTGCTGGTCCTCGCCTTCCCTTGGCAGCCCTTCCACAGCCCCACAGACACGGGGGCTCCGGGCTCCCAACCCGGTGATGGTGCCGACGTTGCCTTGCTCGCTCTCAGCGCCGCCGCCAGAGCCCAGCTCCGAAATGGCCAACGTCCAGCGACTGCTCCCCCACCAAAGGGGCCAGGGCTGCCAGGTGTTGCTGGCCCTCGCCTTCCCTTGGCAGCCCTTCCACAGCCCCACAGACACGGGGGCTCCGGGATTGCCAGCCCGGTGATGGTGCCGACGTTGCCTTGCTCGCTCTCAGCGCCGCCGCCAGAGCCCAGCTCCGAAATGGCCAACGTCCAGCGCCTGCTCCCCCACCAAAGGGGCCAGGGCTGCCAGGTGTTGCTGGTCCTCGCCTTCCCTTGGCAGCCCTTCCACAGCCCCACAGACACTGGGGCTCCGGGCTTGCCAGCCTGGTGATGGTGCCAACGTTGCCTTGCTCGCTCTCAGCGCAGCCGCCAGAGCCCAGCTCCGAAATGGCCAACGTCCAGCGCCTGCTCCCCCACCAAAGGGGCCATGGCTGCCAGGTGTTGCTGGCCCTCGCCTTCCCTTGGAACCCCCTCCACAGCCCCACAGACACGGGGGCTCCGGGCTTGCCAGCCCGGTGATGGTGCCGACGTTGCCTTGCTCGCTCTCAGTGCCGCCGCCAGAGCCCATCTCCGAAATGGCGAACGTCCAGCAACTGCTCCCCCACCAAAGGGGCCAGGGCTGCCAGGTGTTGCTGGCCCTCGCCTTCCCTTGGCTGCCCTTCCACAGCCCCACAGACACGGGGGCTTCGGGCTCACCAGCCCGGTGATGGTGCTGACGTTGCCTTCCTCGCTCTCAGCGCCGCCGCCAAACCCCAGCTCCGAAATGGCCAACGTCCAGCGCCTGCTCCCCCACCAAAGGGGCCAGGGCTGCCAGGTGTTGCTGGCCCTCGCCTTCCCTTGGCAGCCCTTCCACAGCCCCACAGACACGGGGGCTCCGGGCTCCCAACCCGGTGATGGTGCCGACGTTGCCTTGCTCGCTCTCAGCGCCGCCGCCAGAGCCCAGCTCCGAAATGGCCAACGTCCAGCGCCTGCTCCCCCACCAAAGGGGCCAGGGCTGCCAGGTGTTGCTGGCCCTCGCCTTCCCTTGGCAGCCCTTCCACAGCCCCACAGACACGGGGGCTCCGGGCTCACCAGCCCGGTCACGGTGCCGATGTTTCCTTGCTCGCTCTCAGCGCCGCCGCCAGAGCCCAGCTCCGAAATGGCCAACGTCCAGCGCCTGCTCCCCCACCAAAGGGGCCAGGGCTGCCAGGTGTTGCTGGCCCTCGCCTTCCCTTGGCAGCCCTTCCACAGCCCCACAGACACGGGGGCTCCGGGCTTGCCAGCCCGGTGATGGTGCCGACGTTGCCTTGCTCGCTCTCAGCGCCGCCGCCAGAGCCCAGCTCCGAAATGGCCAACGTCCAGCGCCTGCTCCCCCACCAAAGGGGCCAGGGCTGCCAGGTGTTGCTGGCCCTCGCCTTCCCTTGGAACCCCCTCCACAGCCCCACAGACACTGGGTCTCCGGGATTGCCAGGCCGGTGATGGTGCCGACGTTGCCTTGCTCGCTCTCAGTGCCGCCGCCAGAGCCCAGCTCCGAAATTGCGAACGTCCAGCGCCTGCTCCCCCACCAAAGGGGCCAGGGCTGCCAGGTGTTGCTGGCCCTCGCCTTCCCTTGGCAGCCCTTCCACAGCCCCACAGACACGGGGGCTCCGGGCTCACCAGCCCGGTGATGGTGCTGACGTTGCCTTGCTCGCTCTCAGCGCCGCCGCCAGAGCCCAGCTCCGAAATGGCCAACGTCCAGCGCCTGCTCCCCCACCAAAGGGGCCAGGGCTGCCAGGTGTTGCTGGCCCTCGCCTTCCCTTGGAACCCCCTCCACAGCCCCACAGACACGGGGGCTCCGGGATTGCCAGCCCGGTGATGGTGCCGACGTTGCCTTGCTCGCTCTCAGCGCCGCCGCCAAACCCCAGCTCCGAAATGGCGAACGTCCAGCGCCTGCTCCCCCACCAAAGGGGCCAGGGCTGCCAGGTGTTGCTGGCCCTCGCCTTCCCTTGGCAGTCCTTCCACAGCCCCACAGACACGGGGGCTCCGGGCTCCCAACCCGGTGATGGTGCCGACGTTGCCTTGCTCGCTCTCAGCGCCGCCGCCAGAGCCCAGCTCCGAAATGGCCAACGTCCAGCGACTGCTCCCCCACCAAAGGGGCCAGGGCTGCCAGGTGTTGCTGGCCCTCGCCTTCCCTTGGCAGCCCTTCCACAGCCCCACAGACACGGGGGCTCCGGGCTCACCAGCCCGGTGACGGTGCCGACGTTGCCTTGCTCGCTCTCAGCGCCGCCGCCAGAGCCCAGCTCCGAAATGGCCAACGTCCAGCGCCTGCTCCCCCACCAAAGGGGCCAGGGCTGCCAGGTGTTGCTGGCCCTCGCCTTCCCTTGGCAGCCCTTCCACAGCCCCACAGACACGGGGGCTCCGGGCTCACCAGCCCGGTGACGGTGCCGACGTTGCCTTGCTCGCTCTCAGCGCTGCCGCCAGAGCCCAGCTCCGAAATGGCCAACGTCCAGCGCCTGCTCCCCCACCAAAGGGGCCAGGGCTGCCAGGTGTTGCTGGCCCTCGCCTTCCCTTGGCAGCCCTTCCACAGCCCCACAGACACGGGGGCTCCGGGCTTGCCAGCCCGGTGATGGTGCCGACGTTGCCTTGCTCGCTCTCAGCGCCGCCGCCAGAGCCCAGCTCCGAAATGGCCAACGTCCAGCGCCTGCTCCCCCACCAAAGGGGCCAGGGCTGCCAGGTGTTGCTGGCCCTCGCCTTCCCTTGGAACCCCCTCCACAGCCCCACAGACACTGGGTCTCCGGGATTGCCAGGCCGGTGATGGTGCCGACGTTGCCTTGCTCGCTCTCAGTGCCGCCGCCAGAGCCCAGCTCCGAAATTGCGAACGTCCAGCGCCTGCTCCCCCACCAAAGGGGCCAGGGCTGCCAGGTGTTGCTGGCCCTCGCCTTCCCTTGGCTGCCCTTCCACAGCCCCACAGACACGGGGGCTCCGGGGTCACCAGCCCGGTGATGGAGCTGACGTTGCCTTGCTCGCTCTCAGCGCCGCCGCCAGAGCCCAGCTCCGAAATGGCGAACGTCCAGCGCCTGCTCCCCCACCAAAGGGGCCAGGGCTGCCAGGTGTTGCTGGCCCTCGCCTTCCCTTGGCAGCCCTTCCACAGCCCCACAGACACGGGGGCTCCGGGATTGCCAGCCCGGTGATGGTGCCGACGTTGCCTTGCTCGCTCTCAGCGCCGCCGCCAGAGCCCAGCTCCGAAATGGCCAACGTCCAGCGCCTGCTCCCCCACCAAAGGGGCCAGGGCTGCTAGGTGTTGCTGGCCCTCGCCTTCCCTTGGCAGCCCTTCCACAGCCCCACAGACACGGGGGCTCCGGGCTCCCAACCCGGTGATGGTGCCGACGTTGCCTTGCTCGCTCTCAGCGCCGCCGCCAGAGCCCAGCTCCGAAATGGCCAACGTCCAGCGCCTGCTCCCCCACCAAAGGGGCCAGGGCTGCCAGGTGTTGCTGGCCCTCGCCTTCCCTTGGCAGCCCTTCCACAGCCCCACAGACACGGGGGCTCCGGGATTGCCAGCCCGGTGATGGTGCCGACGTTGCCTTGCTTGCTCTCAGCGCCGCCGCCAGAGCCCAGCTCCGAAATGGCCAACGTCCAGCGACTGCTCCCCCACCAAAGGGGCCAGGGCTGCCAGGTGTTGCTGGCCCTCGCCTTCCCTTGGCAGCCCTTCCACAGCCCCACAGACACGGGGGCTCCGGGCTTGCCAGCCCGGTGATGGTGCCGACGTTGCCTTGCTCGCTCTCAGCGCCGCCGCCAGAGCCCAGCTCCGAAATGGCCAACGTCCAGCGCCTGCTCCCCCACCAAAGGGGCCAGGGCTGCCAGGTGTTGCTGGCCCTCGCCTTCCCTTGGCAGCCCTTCCACAGCCCCACAGACACGGGGGCTCCGGGCTTGCCAGCCCGGTGATGGTGCCGACGTTGTCTTGCTCGCTCTCAGCGCCGCCGCCAGAGCCCAGCTCCGAAATGGCCAACGTCCAGCGCCTGCTCCCCCACCAAAGGGGCCAGGGCTGCCAGGTGTTGCTGGCCCTCGCCTTCCCTTGGCAGCCCTTCCACAGCCCCACAGACACGGGGGCTCCGGGCTTGCCAGCCCGGTGATGGTGCCGACGTTGCCTTGCTCGCTCTCAGCGCCGCCGCCAGAGCCCAGCTCCGAAATGGCCAACGTCCAGCGCCTGCTCCCCCACCAAAGGGGCCAGGGCTGCCAGGTGTTGCTGGCCCTCGCCTTCCCTTGGAACCCCCTCCACAGCCCCACAGACACTGGGGCTCCGGGATTCCCAGGCCGGTGATGGTGCCGACGTTGCCTTGCTCGCTCTCAGTGCCGCCGCCAGAGCCCAGCTCCGAAATTGCGAACGTCCAGCGCCTGCTCCCCCACCAAAGGGGCCAGGGCTGCCAGGTGTTGCTGGCCCTCGCCTTCCCTTGGCAGCCCTTCCACAGCCCCACAGACACGGGGGCTCCGGGGTCACCAGCCCGGTGATGGTGCTGACGTTGCCTTGCTCGCTCTCAGCGCCGCCGCCAGAGCCCAGCTCCGAAATGGCAAACGTCCAGAGCCTGCTCCCCCACCAAAGGGGCCAGGGCTGCCAGGTGTTGCTGGCCCTCGCCTTCCCTTGGCAGCCCTTCCACAGCCCCACAGACACGGGGGCTCCGGGCTTGCCAGCCCGGTGATGGTGCCAACGTTGCCTTGCTCGCTCTCAGCGCCGGCGCCAGAGCCCAGCTCCAAAATGGCCAACGTCCAGCGCCTGCTCCCCCACCAAAGGGGCCAGGGCTGCCAGGTGTTGCTGGCCCTCGCCTTCCCTTGGCAGCCCTTCCACAGCCCCACAGACACGGGGGCTCCGGGCTTGCCAGCCCGGTGATGGTGCCGACGTTGCCTTGCTCGCTCTCAGCGCCGCCGCCAGAGCCCAGCTCCGAAATGGCCAACGTCCAGCGACTGCTCCCCCACCAAAGGGGCCAGGGCTGCCAGGTGTTGCTGGCCCTCGCCTTCCCTTGGCAGCCCTTCCACAGCCCCACAGACACGGGGGCTCCGGGCTCCCAACCCGGTGATGGTGCCGACGTTGCCTTGCTCGCTCTCAGCGCCGCCGCCAGAGCCCAGCTCCGAAATGGCCAACGTCCAGCGCCTGCTCCCCCACCAAAGGGGCCAGGGCTGCCAGGTGTTGCTGGCCCTCGCCTTCCCTTGGCAGCCCTTCCACAGCCCCACAGACACGGGGGCTCCGGGATTGCCAGCCCGGTGATGGTGCCGACGTTGCCTTGCTTGCTCTCAGCGCCGCCGCCAGAGCCCAGCTCCGAAATGGCCAACGTCCAGCGACTGCTCCCCCACCAAAGGGGCCAGGGCTGCCAGGTGTTGCTGGCCCTCGCCTTCCCTTGGCAGCCCTTCCACAGCCCCACAGACACGGGGGCTCCGGGCTTGCCAGCCCGGTGATGGTGCCGACGTTGCCTTGCTCGCTCTCAGCGCCGCCGCCAGAGCCCAGCTCCGAAATGGCCAACGTCCAGCGCCTGCTCCCCCACCAAAGGGGCCAGGGCTGCCAGGTGTTGCTGGCCCTCGCCTTCCCTTGGCAGCCCTTCCACAGCCCCACAGACACGGGGGCTCCGGGCTTGCCAGCCCGGTGATGGTGCCGACGTTGCCTTGCTCGCTCTCAGCGCCGCCGCCAGAGCCCAGCTCCGAAATGGCCAACGTCCAGCGCCTGCTCCCCCACCAAAGGGGCCAGGGCTGCCAGGTGTTGCTGGCCCTCGCCTTCCCTTGGCAGCCCTTCCACAGCCCCACAGACACGGGGGCTCCGGGCTTGCCAGCCCAGTGATGGTGCCGACGTTGCCTTGCTTGCTCTCAGCGCCGCCGCCAGAGCCCAGCTCCGAAATGGCAAACGTCCAGCGCCTGCTCCCCCACCAAAGGGGCCAGGGCTGCCAGGTGTTGCTGGCCCTCGCCTTCCCTTGGAACCCCCTCCACAGCCCCACAGACACTGGGGCTCCGGGCTTGCCAGCCCGGTGATGGTGCCGACGTTGCCTTGCTCGCTCTCAGTGCTGCCGCCAGAGCCCAGCTCCGAAATTGCGAACGTCCAGCGCCTGCTCCCCCACCAAAGGGGCCAGGGCTGCCAGGTGTTGCTGGCCCTCGCCTTCCCTTGGCAGCCCTTCCACAGCCCCACAGACACGGGGGCTCCGGGATTGCCAGCCCGGTGATGGTGCCGACGTTGCCTTGCTCGCTCTCAGCGCCGCCGCCAGAGCCCAGCTCCGAAATGGCAAACGTCCAGAGCCTGCTCCCCCACCAAAGGGGCCAGGGCTGCCAGGTGTTGCTGGCCCTCGCCTTCCCTTGGCAGCCCTTCCACAGCCCCACAGACACTGGGGCTCCGGGCTTGCCAGCCCGGTGATGGTGCCAACGTTGCCTTGCTCGCTCTCAGCGCCGGCGCCAGAGCCCAGCTCCAAAATGGCCAACGTCCAGCGCCTGCTCCCCCACCAAAGGGGCCAGGGCTGCCAGGTGTTGCTGGCCCTCGCCTTCCCTTGGCAGCCCTTCCACAGCCCCACAGACACGGGGGATCCGGGATTGCCAGCCCGGTGATGGTACCGACGTTGCCTTGCTCGCTCTCAGTGCCGCCGCCAGAGCCCAGCTCCGAAATGGCCAACGTCCAGCGACTGCTCCCCCACCAAAGGGGCCAGGGCTGCCAGGTGTTGCTGGCCCTCGCCTTCCCTTGGAACCCCCTCCACAGCCCCACAGACACGGGGGCTCCGGGATTGCCAGCCCGGTGATGGTGCCGACGTTGCCTTGCTCGCTCTCAGTGCCGCCGCCAGAGCCCAGCTCCGAAATTGCGAACGTCCAGCGCCTGCTCCCCCACCAAAGGGGCCAGGGCTGCCAGGTGTTGCTGGCCCTCGCCTTCCCTTGGCAGCCCTTCCACAGCCCCACAGACACGGGGGCTCCGGGATTGCCAGCCCGGTGATGGTGCCGACGTTGCCTTGCTCGCTCTCAGTGCCGCCGCCAGAGCCCAGCTCCGAAATGGCCAACGTCCAGCGCCTGCTCCCCCACCAAAGGGGCCAGGGCTGCCAGGTGTTGCTGGCCCTCGCCTTCCCTTGGAACCCCCTCCACAGCCCCACAGACACGGGGGCTCCGGGATTGCCAGCCCAGTGATGGTGCCGACGTTGCCTTGCTCGCTCTCAGCGCCGCCGCCAGAGCCCAGCTCCGAAATGGCCAACGTCCAGCGCCTGCTCCCCCACCAAAGGGGCCAGGGCTGCCAGGTGTTGCTGGCCCTCGCCTTCCCTTGGCAGCCCTTCCACAGCCCCACAGACACGGGGGCTCCGGGCTCCCAACCCGGTGATGGTGCCGACGTTGCCTTGCTCGCTCTCAGCGCCGCCGCCAGAGCCCAGCTCCGAAATGGCCAACGTCCAGCGCCTGCTCCCCCACCAAAGGGGCCAGGGCTGCCTGGTGTTGCTGGCCCTCGCCTTCCCTTGGCAGCCCTTCCACAGCCCCACAGACACGGGGGCTCCGGGCTTGCCAGCCCGGTGATGGTGCCGACGTTGCCTTGCTCGCTCTCAGTGCCGCCGCCAGAGCCCAGCTCCGAAATGGCCAACGTCCAGCGCCTGCTCCCCCACCAAAGGGGCCAGGGCTGCCAGGTGTTGCTGGCCCTCGCCTTCCCTTGGCAGCCCTTCCACAGCCCCACAGACACGGGGGCTCCGGGATTGCCAGCCCGGTGATGGTGCCGACGTTGCCTTGCTCGCTCTCAGCGCCGCCGCCAGAGCCCAGCTCCGAAATGGCCAACGTCCAGCGCCTGCTCCCCCACCAAAGGGGCCAGGGCTGCCAGGTGTTGCTGGCCCTCGCCTTCCCTTGGCAGCCCTTCCACAGCCCCACAGACACGGGGGCTCCGGGCTTGCCAGCCCGGTGATGGTGCCGACGTTGCCTTGCTCGCTCTCAGCGCCGCCGCCAGAGCCCAGCTCCGAAATGGCGAACGTCCAACGACTGCTCCCCCACCAAAGGGGCCAGGGCTGCCAGGTGTTGCTGGCCCTCGCCTTCCCTTGGCAGCCCTTCCACAGCCCCACAGACACGGGGGCTCCGGGCTTGCCAGCCTGGTGATGGTGCCGACGTTGCCTTGCTCGCTCTCAGCGCCGCCGCCAGACCCCAGCTCCGAAATGGCGAACGTCCAGCGCCTGCTCCCCCACCAAAGGGGCCAGGGCTGCTAGGTGTTGCTGGCCCTCGCCTTCCCTTGGCAGCCCTTCCACAGCCCCACAGACACGGGGGCTTCGGGATTGCCAGCCCGGTGACGGTGCCGACGTTGCCTTGCTCGCTCTCAGCGCCGCCGCCAGAGCCCAGCTCCGAAATGGCCAACGTCCAGCGACTGCTGCCCCACCAAAGGGGCCGGGGCTGCTAGGTGTTGCTGGCCCTCGTCTTCCCTTGGCAGCCCTTCCACAGCCCCACAGACACTGGGGCTCCGGGATTGCCAGCCCGGTGATGGTGCCGACGTTGCCTTGCTCGCTCTCAGCGCCGCCGCCAGAGCCCAGCTCCGAAATGGCCAACGTCCAGCGCCTGCTCCCCCACCAAAGGGGCCAGGGCTGCCAGGTGTTGCTGGCCCTCGCCTTCCCTTGGCAGCCCTTCCACAGCCCCACAGACACGGGGGCTCCGGGCTTGCCAGCCCGGTGATGGTGCCGACGTTGCCTTGCTCGCTCTCAGCGCCGCCGCCAGAGCCCAGCTCCGAAATGGCAAACGTCCAGCGCCTGCTCCCCCACCAAAGGGGCCAGGGCTGCCAGGTGTTGCTGGCCCTCGCCTTCCCTTGGAACCCCCTCCACAGCCCCACAGACACTGGGGCTCCGGGATTGACAGGCCGGTGATGGTGCCGACGTTGCCTTGCTCGCTCTGAGTGCTGCCGCCAGAGCCCAGCTCCGAAATTGCGAACGTCCAGCGCCTGCTCCCCCACCAAAGGGGCCAGGGCTGCCAGGTGTTGCTGGCCCTCGCCTTCCCTTGGCAGCCCTTCCACAGCCCCACAGACACGGGGGCTCCGGGATTGCCAGCCCGGTGATGGTGCCAACGTTGCCTTGCTCGCTCTCAGCGCCGCCGCCAGAGCCCAGCTCCGAAATGGCAAACGTCCAGCGCCTGTTCCCCCACCAAAGGGGCCAGGGCTGCCAGGTGTTGCTGGCCCTCGCCTTCCCTTGGCAGCCCTTCCACAGCCCCACAGACACGGGGGCTCCGGGCTTGCCAGCCCGGTGATGGTGCCAACGTTGCCTTGCTCGATCTCAGCGCCGGCGCCAGAGCCCAGCTCCAAAATGGCCAACGTCCAGCGCCTGCTCCCCCACCAAAGGGGCCAGGGCTGCCAGGTGTTGCTGGCCCTCGCCTTCCCTTGGCAGCCCTTCCACAGCCCCACAGACACGGGGGCTCCGGGATTGCCAGCCCGGTGATGGTGCCGACGTTGCCTTGCTCGCTCTCAGCGCCGCCGCCAGAGCCCAGCTCCGAAATGGCCAACGTCCAGCGCCTGCTCCCCCACCAAAGGGGCCAGGGCTGCCAGGTGTTGCTGGCCCTCGCCTTCCCTTGGAACCCCCTCCACAGCCCCACAGACACTGGGTCTCCGGGATTGCCAGGCCGGTGATGGTGCCGACGTTGCCTTGCTCGCTCTCAGTGCCGCCGCCAGAGCCCAGCTCCGAAATTGCGAACGTCCAGCGCCTGCTCCCCCACCAAAGGGGCCAGGGCTGCCAGGTGTTGCTGGCCCTCGCCTTCCCTTGGCAGCCCTTCCACAGCCCCACAGACACGGGGGCTCCGAGATTGCCAGCCCGGTGATGGTGCCGACGTTGCCTTGCTCGCTCTCAGTGCCGCCGCCAGAGCCCAGCTCCGAAATGGCCAACGTCCAGCGCCTGCTCCCCCACCAAAGGGGCCAGGGCTGCCAGGTGTTGCTGGCCCTCGCCTTCCCTTGGAACCCCCTCCACAGCCCCACAGACACGGGGGCTCCGGGATTGCCAGCCCGGTGATGGTGCCGACGTTGCCTTGCTCGCTCTCAGTGCCGCCGCCAGAGCCCAGCTCCGAAATGGCCAACGTCCAGCACCTGCTCCCCCACCAAAGGGGCCAGGGCTGCCAGGTGTTGCTGGCCCTCGCCTTCCCTTGGCAGCCCTTCCACAGCCCCACAGACACGGGGGCTCCGGGATTGCCAGCCCGGTGATGGTGCCGACGTTGCCTTGCTCGCTCTCAGCGCCGCCGCCAGAGCCCAGCTCCGAAATGGCCAACGTCCAGCGCCTGCTCCCCCACCAAAGGGGCCAGGGCTGCCAGGTGTTGCTGGCCCTCGCCTTCCCTTGGCAGCCCTTCCACAGCCCCACAGACACGGGGGCTCCGGGCTCCCAACCCGGTGATGGTGCCGACGTTGCCTTGCTCGCTCTCAGTGCCGCCGCCAGAGCCCAGCTCCGAAATGGCCAACGTCCAGCGACTGCTCCCCCACCAAAGGGGCCAGGGCTGCCAGGTGTTGCTGGCCCTCGCCTTCCCTTGGCAGCCCTTCCACAGCCCCACAGACACGGGGGCTCCGGGCTTGCCAGCCTTGTGATGGTGCTGACGTTGCCTTGCTCGCTCTCAGTGCCGCCGCCAGAGCCCAGCTCCGAAATGGCCAACGTCCAGCGCCTGCTCCCCCACCAAAGGGGCCAGGGCTGCCAGGTGTTGCTGGCCCTCGCCTTCCCTTGGCAGCCCTTCCACAGCCCCACAGACACGGGGGCTCCGGGATTGCCAGCCCGGTGATGGTGCCGACGTTGCCTTGCTCGCTCTCAGCGCCGCCGCCAAACCCCAGCTCCGAAATGGCCAACGTCCAGCGCCTGCTCCCCCACCAAAGGGGCCAGGGCTGCCAGGTGTTGCTGGCCCTCGCCTTCCCTTGGCAGCCCTTCCACAGCCCCACAGACACGGGGGCTCCGGGCTTGCCAGCCCGGTGATGGTGCCGACGTTGCCTTGCTCGCTCTCAGCGCCGCCGCCAGAGCCCAGCTCCGAAATGGCGAACGTCCAACGACTGCTCCCCCACCAAAGGGGCCAGGGCTGCCAGGTGTTGCTGGCCCTCGCCTTCCCTTGGCAGCCCTTCCACAGCCCCACAGACACGGGGGCTCCGGGCTTGCCAGCCTGGTGATGGTGCCGACGTTGCCTTGCTCGCTCTCAGCGCCGCCGCCAAACCCCAGCTCCGAAATGGCGAACGTCCAGCGACTGCTCCCCCACCAAAGGGGCCAGGGCTGCTAGGTGTTGCTGGCCCTCGCCTTCCCTTGGCAGCCCTTCCACAGCCCCACAGACACGGGGGCTTCGGGCTCGCCAGCCCGGTGACGGTGCCGACGTTGCCTTGCTCGCTCTCAGCGCCGCCGCCAGAGCCCAGCTCCGAAATGGCCAACGTCCAGCGCCTGCTCCCCCACCAAAGGGGCCAGGGCTGCTAGGTGTTGCTGGCCCTCGTCTTCCCTTGGCAGCCCTTCCACAGCCCCACAGACACTGGGGCTCCGGGCTTGCCAGCCCGGTGATGGTGCCGACGTTGCCTTGCTCGCTCTCAGTGCCGCCGCCAGAGCCCAGCTCCGAAATGGCCAACGTCCAGCGCCTGCTCCCCCACCAAAGGGGCCAGGGCTGCCAGGTGTTGCTGGCCCTCGCCTTCCCTTGGCAGCCCTTCCACAGCCCCACAGACACGGGGGCTCCGGGATTGCCAGCCTGGTGATGGTGCCGACGTTGCCTTGCTCGCTCTCAGCGCCGCCGCCAAACCCCAGCTCCGAAATGGCCAACGTCCAGCGCCTGCTCCCCCACCAAAGGGGCCAGGGCTGCCAGGTGTTGCTGGCCCTCGCCTTCCCTTGGCAGCCCTTCCACAGCCCCACAGACACGGGGGCTCCGGGCTCACCAGCCCGGTGATGGTGCCGACGTTGCCTTGCTCGCTCTCAGCGCCGCCGCCAGAGCCCAGCTCCGAAATGGCGAACGTCCAATGACTGCTCCCCCACCAAAGGGGCCAGGGCTGCCAGGTGTTGCTGGCCCTCGCCTTCCCTTGGCAGCCCTTCCACAGCCCCACAGACACGGGGGCTCCGGGCTTGCCAGCCCGGTGATGGTGCCAACGTTGCCTTGCTCGCTCTCAGCGCCGCCGCCAGAGCCCAGCTCCAAAATGGCCAACGTCCAGCGACTGCTCCCCCACCAAAGGGGCCAGGGCTGCCAGGTGTTACTGGCCCTCGCCTTCCCTTGGCAGCCCTTCCACAGCCCCACAGACACGGGGGCTCCGGGCTCACCAGCCCGGTGATGGTGCCGACGTTGCCTTGCTCGCTCTCAGCGCCGCCGCCAGAGCCCAGCTCCGAAATGGCGAACGTCCAACGACTGCTCCCCCACCAAAGGGGCCAGGGCTGCCAGGTGTTGCTGGCCCTCGCCTTCCCTTGGCAGCCCTTCCACAGCCCCACAGACACGGGGGCTCCGGGCTTGCCAGCCCGGTGATGGTGCCGACGTTGCCTTGCTCGCTCTCAGTGCCGCCGCCAGAGCCCAGCTCCGAAATGGCCAACGTCCAGAGCCTGCTCCCCCACCAAAGGGGCCAGGGCTGCCAGGTGTTGCTGGCCCTCGCCTTCCCTTGGCAGCCCTTCCACAGCCCCACAGACACGGGGGCTCCGGGCTCACCAGCCCGGTGACGGTGCCGACGTTGCCTTGCTCGCTCTCAGCGCCGCCGCCAGAGCCCAGCTCCGAAATGGCCAACGTCCAGAGCCTGCTCCCCCACCAAAGGGGCCAGGGCTGCCAGGTGTTCCTGGCCCTCGCCTTCCCTTGGCAGCCCTTCCACAGCCCCACAGACACGGGGGCTCCGGGCTCACCAGCCCGGTGACGGTGCCGACGTTGCCTTGCTCGCTCTCAGCGCCGCCGCCAGAGCCCAGCTCCGAAATGGCCAACGTCCAGCGCCTGCTCCCCCACCAAAGGGGCCAGGGCTGCCAGGTGTTGCTGGCCCTCGCCTTCCCTTGGCAGCCCTTCCACAGCCCCACAGACACGGGGGCTCCGGGATTGCCAGCCCGGTGATGGTGCCGACGTTGCCTTGCTCGCTCTCAGCGCCGCCGCCAGAGCCCAGCTCCGAAATGGCCAACGTCCAGCGCCTGCTCCCCCACCAAAGGGGCCAGGGCTGCCAGGTGTTGCTGGCCCTCGCCTTCCCTTGGAACCCCCTCCACAGCCCCACAGACACTGGGTCTCCGGGATTGCCAGGCCGGTGATGGTGCCGACGTTGCCTTGCTCGCTCTCAGTGCCGCCGCCAGAGCCCAGCTCCGAAATTGCGAACGTCCAGCGCCTGCTCCCCCACCAAAGGGGCCAGGGCTGCCAGGTGTTGCTGGCCCTCGCCTTCCCTTGGCAGCCCTTCCACAGCCCCACAGACACGGGGGCTCCGGGATTGCCAGCCCGGTGACGGTGCCGACGTTGCCTTGCTCGCTCTCAGCGCCGCCGCCAGAGCCCAGCTCCGAAATGGCCAACGTCCAGCGCCTGCTCCCCCACCAAAGGGGCCAGGGCTGCCAGGTGTTGCTGGCCCTCGCCTTCCCTTGGCAGCCCTTCCACAGCCCCACAGACACGGGGGCTCCGGGATTGCCAGCCCGGTGATGGTGCCGACGTTGCCTTGCTCGCTCTCAGCGCCGCCGCCAGAGCCCAGCTCCGAAATGGCCAACGTCCAGCGCCTGCTCCCCCACCAAAGGGGCCAGGGCTGCCAGGTGTTGCTGGCCCTCGCCTTCCCTTGGAACCCCCTCCACAGCCCCACAGACACTGGGTCTCCGGGATTGCCAGGCCGGTGATGGTGCCGACGTTGCCTTGCTCGCTCTCAGTGCCGCCGCCAGAGCCCAGCTCCGAAATTGCGAACGTCCAGCGCCTGCTCCCCCACCAAAGGGGCCAGGGCTGCCAGGTGTTGCTGGCCCTCGCCTTCCCTTGGCTGCCCTTCCACAGCCCCACAGACACGGGGGCTCCGGGGTCACCAGCCCGGTGATGGAGCTGACGTTGCCTTGCTCGCTCTCAGCGCCGCCGCCAGAGCCCAGCTCCGAAATGGCAAACGTCCAGAGCCTGCTCCCCCACCAAAGGGGCCAGGGCTGCCAGGTGTTCCTGGCCCTCGCCTTCCCTTGGCAGCCCTTCCACAGCCCCACAGACACGGGGGCTCCGGGATTGCCAGCCCGGTGATGGTGCCGACGTTGCCTTGCTCGCTCTCAGCGCCGCCGCCAGAGCCCAGCTCCGAAATGGCCAACGTCCAGCGCCTGCTCCCCCACCAAAGGGGCCAGGGCTGCTAGGTGTTGCTGGCCCTCGCCTTCCCTTGGCAGCCCTTCCACAGCCCCACAGACACGGGGGCTCCGGGCTCCCAACCCGGTGATGGTGCCGACGTTGCCTTGCTCGCTCTCAGCGCCGCCGCCAGAGCCCAGCTCCGAAATGGCCAACGTCCAGCGCCTGCTCCCCCACCAAAGGGGCCAGGGCTGCCAGGTGTTGCTGGCCCTCGCCTTCCCTTGGCAGCCCTTCCACAGCCCCACAGACACGGGGGCTCCGGGCTTGCCAGGCCGGTGATGGTGCCGACGTTGCCTTGCTTGCTCTCAGCGCCGCCGCCAGAGCCCAGCTCCGAAATGGCCAACGTCCAGCGCCTGCTCCCCCACCAAAGGGGCCAGGGCTGCCAGGTGTTGCTGGCCCTCGCCTTCCCTTGGCAGCCCTTCCACAGCCCCACAGACACGGGGGCTCCGGGCTTGCCAGCCCGGTGATGGTGCCGACGTTGCCTTGCTCGCTCTCAGCGCCGCCGCCAGAGCCCAGCTCCGAAATGGCCAACGTCCAGCGCCTGCTCCCCCACCAAAGGGGCCAGGGCTGCCAGGTGTTGCTGGCCCTCGCCTTCCCTTGGCAGCCCTTCCACAGCCCCACAGACACGGGGGCTCCGGGCTTGCCAGCCCGGTGATGGTGCCGACGTTGTCTTGCTCGCTCTCAGCGCCGCCGCCAGAGCCCAGCTCCGAAATGGCCAACGTCCAGCGCCTGCTCCCCCACCAAAGGGGCCAGGGCTGCCAGGTGTTGCTGGCCCTCGCCTTCCCTTGGCAGCCCTTCCACAGCCCCACAGACACGGGGGCTCCGGGCTTGCCAGCCCGGTGATGGTGCCGACGTTGCCTTGCTCGCTCTCAGCGCCGCCGCCAGAGCCCAGCTCCGAAATGGCCAACGTCCAGCGCCTGCTCCCCCACCAAAGGGGCCAGGGCTGCCAGGTGTTGCTGGCCCTCGCCTTCCCTTGGAACCCCCTCCACAGCCCCACAGACACGGGGGCTCCGGGATTCCCAGGCCGGTGATGGTGCCGACGTTGCCTTGCTCGCTCTCAGCGCCGCCGCCAGAGCCCAGCTCCGAAATGGCCAACGTCCAGCGCCTGCTCCCCCACCAAAGGGGCCAGGGCTGCCAGGTGTTGCTGGCCCTCGCCTTCCCTTGGCAGCCCTTCCACAGCCCCACAGACACGGGGGCTCCGGGCTTGCCAGCCCGGTGATGGTGCCGACGTTGCCTTGCTCGCTCTCAGTGCCGCCGCCAGAGCCCAGCTCCGAAATGGCCAACGTCCAGCGCCTGCTCCCCCACCAAAGGGGCCAGGGCTGCCAGGTGTTGCTGGCCCTCGCCTTCCCTTGGCAGCCCTTCCACAGCCCCACAGACACGGGGGCTCCGGGCTTGCCAGCCCGGTGATGGTGCCGACGTTGCCTTGCTCGCTCTCAGCGCCGCCGCCAGAGCCCAGCTCCGAAATGGCCAACGTCCAGCGCCTGCTCCCCCACCAAAGGGGCCAGGGCTGCCAGGTGTTGCTGGCCCTCGCCTTCCCTTGGCAGCCCTTCCACAGCCCCACAGACACGGGGGCTCCGGGCTTGCCAGCCCGGTGATGGTGCCGACGTTGTCTTGCTCGCTCTCAGCGCCGCCGCCAGAGCCCAGCTCCGAAATGGCCAACGTCCAGCGCCTGCTCCCCCACCAAAGGGGCCAGGGCTGCCAGGTGTTGCTGGCCCTCGCCTTCCCTTGGCAGCCCTTCCACAGCCCCACAGACACGGGGGCTCCGGGCTTGCCAGCCCGGTGACGGTGCCGACGTTGCCTTGCTCGCTCTCAGCGCCGCCGCCAGAGCCCAGCTCCGAAATGGCCAACGTCCAGCGCCTGCTCCCCCACCAAAGGGGCCAGGGCTGCCAGGTGTTGCTGGCCCTCGCCTTCCCTTGGCAGCCCTTCCACAGCCCCACAGACACGGGGGCTCCGGGCTCACCAGCCCGGTGACGGTGCCGACGTTGCCTTGCTCGCTCTCAGCGCCGCCGCCAGAGCCCAGCTCCGAAATGGCCAACGTCCAGCGCCTGCTCCCCCACCAAAGGGGCCAGGGCTGCCAGGTGTTGCTGGCCCTCGCCTTCCCTTGGCAGCCCTTCCACAGCCCCACAGACACGGGGGCTCCGGGATTGCCAGCCCGGTGATGGTGCCGACGTTGCCTTGCTCGCTCTCAGCGCCGCCGCCAGAGCCCAGCTCCGAAATGGCCAACGTCCAGCGCCTGCTCCCCCACCAAAGGGGCCAGGGCTGCCAGGTGTTGCTGGCCCTCGCCTTCCCTTGGAACCCCCTCCACAGCCCCACAGACACTGGGTCTCCGGGATTGCCAGGCCGGTGATGGTGCCGACGTTGCCTTGCTCGCTCTCAGTGCCGCCGCCAGAGCCCAGCTCCGAAATTGCGAACGTCCAGCGCCTGCTCCCCCACCAAAGGGGCCAGGGCTGCCAGGTGTTGCTGGCCCTCGCCTTCCCTTGGCAGCCCTTCCACAGCCCCACAGACACGGGGGCTCCGGGATTGCCAGCCCGGTGACGGTGCCGACGTTGCCTTGCTCGCTCTCAGCGCCGCCGCCAGAGCCCAGCTCCGAAATGGCCAACGTCCAGCGCCTGCTCCCCCACCAAAGGGGCCAGGGCTGCCAGGTGTTGCTGGCCCTCGCCTTCCCTTGGCAGCCCTTCCACAGCCCCACAGACACGGGGGCTCCGGGATTGCCAGCCCGGTGATGGTGCCGACGTTGCCTTGCTCGCTCTCAGCGCCGCCGCCAGAGCCCAGCTCCGAAATGGCCAACGTCCAGCGCCTGCTCCCCCACCAAAGGGGCCAGGGCTGCCAGGTGTTGCTGGCCCTCGCCTTCCCTTGGAACCCCCTCCACAGCCCCACAGACACTGGGTCTCCGGGATTGCCAGGCCGGTGATGGTGCCGACGTTGCCTTGCTCGCTCTCAGTGCCGCCGCCAGAGCCCAGCTCCGAAATTGCGAACGTCCAGCGCCTGCTCCCCCACCAAAGGGGCCAGGGCTGCCAGGTGTTGCTGGCCCTCGCCTTCCCTTGGCTGCCCTTCCACAGCTCCACAGACACGGGGGCTCCGGGGTCACCAGCCCGGTGATGGAGCTGACGTTGCCTTGCTCGCTCTCAGCGCCGCCGCCAGAGCCCAGCTCCGAAATGGCCAACGTCCAGCGCCTGCTCCCCCACCAAAGGGGCCAGGGCTGCTAGGTGTTGCTGGCCCTCGCCTTCCCTTGGCAGCCCTTCCACAGCCCCACAGACACGGGGGCTCCGGGCTCCCAACCCGGTGATGGTGCCGACGTTGCCTTGCTCGCTCTCAGCGCCGCCGCCAGAGCCCAGCTCCGAAATGGCCAACGTCCAGCGCCTGCTCCCCCACCAAAGGGGCCAGGGCTGCCAGGTGTTGCTGGCCCTCGCCTTCCCTTGGCAGCCCTTCCACAGCCCCACAGACACGGGGGCTCCGGGCTTGCCAGGCCGGTGATGGTGCCGACGTTGCCTTGCTTGCTCTCAGCGCCGCCGCCAGAGCCCAGCTCCGAAATGGCCAACGTCCAGCGCCTGCTCCCCCACCAAAGGGGCCAGGGCTGCCAGGTGTTGCTGGCCCTCGCCTTCCCTTGGCAGCCCTTCCACAGCCCCACAGACACGGGGGCTCCGGGCTTGCCAGCCCGGTGATGGTGCCGACGTTGCCTTGCTCGCTCTCAGCGCCGCCGCCAGAGCCCAGCTCCGAAATGGCCAACGTCCAGCGCCTGCTCCCCCACCAAAGGGGCCAGGGCTGCCAGGTGTTGCTGGCCCTCGCCTTCCCTTGGCAGCCCTTCCACAGCCCCACAGACACGGGGGCTCCGGGCTTGCCAGCCCGGTGATGGTGCCGACGTTGTCTTGCTCGCTCTCAGCGCCGCCGCCAGAGCCCAGCTCCGAAATGGCCAACGTCCAGCGCCTGCTCCCCCACCAAAGGGGCCAGGGCTGCCAGGTGTTGCTGGCCCTCGCCTTCCCTTGGCAGCCCTTCCACAGCCCCACAGACACGGGGGCTCCGGGCTTGCCAGCCCGGTGATGGTGCCGACGTTGCCTTGCTCGCTCTCAGCGCCGCCGCCAGAGCCCAGCTCCGAAATGGCCAACGTCCAGCGCCTGCTCCCCCACCAAAGGGGCCAGGGCTGCCAGGTGTTGCTGGCCCTCGCCTTCCCTTGGAACCCCCTCCACAGCCCCACAGACACGGGGGCTCCGGGATTCCCAGGCCGGTGATGGTGCCGACGTTGCCTTGCTCGCTCTCAGCGCCGCCGCCAGAGCCCAGCTCCGAAATGGCCAACGTCCAGCGCCTGCTCCCCCACCAAAGGGGCCAGGGCTGCCAGGTGTTGCTGGCCCTCGCCTTCCCTTGGCAGCCCTTCCACAGCCCCACAGACACGGGGGCTCCGGGATTGCCAGCCCGGTGATGGTGCCGACGTTGCCTTGCTTGCTCTCAGCGCCGCCGCCAGAGCCCAGCTCCGAAATGGCCAACGTCCAGCGCCTGCTCCCCCACCAAAGGGGCCAGGGCTGCCAGGTGTTGCTGGCCCTCGCCTTCCCTTGGCAGCCCTTCCACAGCCCCACAGACACGGGGGCTCCGGGCTTGCCAGCCCGGTGATGGTGCCGACGTTGCCTTGCTCGCTCTCAGCGCCGCCGCCAGAGCCCAGCTCCGAAATGGCCAACGTCCAGCGCCTGCTCCCCCACCAAAGGGGCCAGGGCTGCCAGGTGTTGCTGGCCCTCGCCTTCCCTTGGCAGCCCTTCCACAGCCCCACAGACACGGGGGCTCCGGGCTTGCCAGCCCGGTGATGGTGCCGACGTTGTCTTGCTCGCTCTCAGCGCCGCCGCCAGAGCCCAGCTCCGAAATGGCCAACGTCCAGCGCCTGCTCCCCCACCAAAGGGGCCAGGGCTGCCAGGTGTTGCTGGCCCTCGCCTTCCCTTGGCAGCCCTTCCACAGCCCCACAGACACGGGGGCTCCGGGCTTGCCAGCCCGGTGATGGTGCCGATGTTGCCTTGCTCGCTCTCAGCGCCGCCGCCAGAGCCCAGCTCCGAAATGGCCAACGTCCAGCGCCTGCTCCCCCACCAAAGGGGCCAGGGCTGCCAGGTGTTGCTGGCCCTCGCCTTCCCTTGGAACCCCCTCCACAGCCCCACAGACACGGGGGCTCCGGGATTCCCAGGCCGGTGATGGTGCCGACGTTGCCTTGCTCGCTCTCAGTGCCGCCGCCAGAGCCCAGCTCCGAAATTGCGAACGTCCAGCGCCTGCTCCCCCACCAAAGGGGCCAGGGCTGCCAGGTGTTGCTGGCCCTCGCCTTCCCTTGGCAGCCCTTCCACAGCCCCACAGACACGGGGGCTCCGGGGTCACCAGCCCGGTGATGGTGCTGACGTTGCCTTGCTCGCTCTCAGCGCCGCCGGCAGAGCCCAGCTCCGAAATGGCAAACGTCCAGAGCCTGCTCCCCCACCAAAGGGGCCAGGGCTGCCAGGTGTTGCTGGCCCTCGCCTTCCCTTGGCAGCCCTTCCACAGCCCCACAGACACGGGGGCTCCGGGCTTGCCAGCCCGGTGATGGTGCCAACCTTGCCTTGCTCGCTCTCAGCGCCGGCGCCAGAGCCCAGCTCCAAAATGGCCAACGTCCAGCGCCTGCTCCCCCACCAAAGGGGCCAGGGCTGCCAGGTGTTGCTGGCCCTCGCCTTCCCTTGGCAGCCCTTCCACAGCCCCACAGACACGGGGGCTCCGGGCTTGCCAGCCCGGTGATGGTGCCGACGTTGCCTTGCTCGCTCTCAGTGCCGCCGCCAGAGCCCAGCTCCGAAATGGCCAACGTCCAGCGACTGCTCCCCCACCAAAGGGGCCAGGGCTTCTAGGTGTTGCTGGCCCTCGCCTTCCCTTGGCAGCCCTTCCACAGCCCCACAGACACGGGGGCTCCGGGCTCCCAACCCGGTGATGGTGCCGACGTTGCCTTGCTCGCTCTCAGCGCCGCCGCCAGAGCCCAGCTCCGAAATGGCCAACGTCCAGCGCCTGCTCCCCCACCAAAGGGGCCAGGGCTGCCAGGTGTTGCTGGCCCTCGCCTTCCCTTGGCAGCCCTTCCACAGCCCCACAGACACGGGGGCTCCGGGATTGCCAGCCCGGTGATGGTGCCGACGTTGCCTTGCTTGCTCTCAGCGCCGCCGCCAGAGCCCAGCTCCGAAATGGCCAACGTCCAGCGCCTGCTCCCCCACCAAAGGGGCCAGGGCTGCCAGGTGTTGCTGGCCCTCGCCTTCCCTTGGCAGCCCTTCCACAGCCCCACAGACACGGGGGCTCCGGGCTTGCCAGCCCGGTGATGGTGCCGACGTTGCCTTGCTCGCTCTCAGCGCCGCCGCCAGAGCCCAGCTCCGAAATGGCCAACGTCCAGCGCCTGCTCCCCCACCAAAGGGGCCAGGGCTGCCAGGTGTTGCTGGCCCTCGCCTTCCCTTGGCAGCCCTTCCACAGCCCCACAGACACGGGGGCTCCGGGATTGCCAGGCCGGTGATGGTGCCGACGTTGCCTTGCTCGCTCTCAGCGCCGCCGCCAGAGCCCAGCTCCGAAATGGCCAACGTCCAGCGCCTGCTCCCCCACCAAAGGGGCCAGGGCTGCCAGGTGTTGCTGGCCCTCGCCTTCCCTTGGCAGCCCTTCCAGAGCCCCACAGACACGGGGGCTCCGGGCTTGCCAGCCCGGTGATGGTGCCGACGTTGCCTTGCTCGCTCTCAGTGCCGCCGCCAGAGCCCAGCTCCGAAATGGCCAACGTCCAGCGACTGCTCCCCCACCAAAGGGGCCAGGGCTTCTAGGTGTTGCTGGCCCTCGCCTTCCCTTGGCAGCCCTTCCACAGCCCCACAGACACGGGGGCTCCGGGCTCCCAACCCGGTGATGGTGCCGACGTTGCCTTGCTCGCTCTCAGCGCCGCCGCCAGAGCCCAGCTCCGAAATGGCCAACGTCCAGCGCCTGCTCCCCCACCAAAGGGGCCAGGGCTGCCAGGTGTTGCTGGCCCTCGCCTTCCCTTGGCAGCCCTTCCACAGCCCCACAGACACGGGGGCTCCGGGATTGCCAGCCCGGTGATGGTGCCGACGTTGCCTTGCTTGCTCTCAGCGCCGCCGCCAGAGCCCAGCTCCGAAATGGCCAACGTCCAGCGCCTGCTCCCCCACCAAAGGGGCCAGGGCTGCCAGGTGTTGCTGGCCCTCGCCTTCCCTTGGCAGCCCTTCCACAGCCCCACAGACACGGGGGCTCCGGGCTTGCCAGCCCGGTGATGGTGCCGACGTTGCCTTGCTCGCTCTCAGCGCCGCCGCCAGAGCCCAGCTCCGAAATGGCCAACGTCCAGCGCCTGCTCCCCCACCAAAGGGGCCAGGGCTGCCAGGTGTTGCTGGCCCTCGCCTTCCCTTGGCAGCCCTTCCACAGCCCCACAGACACGGGGGCTCCGGGCTTGCCAGCCCGGTGATGGTGCCGACGTTGCCTTGCTCGCTCTCAGCGCCGCCGCCAGAGCCCAGCTCCGAAATGGCCAACGTCCAGCGCCTGCTCCCCCACCAAAGGGGCCATGGCTGCCAGGTGTTGCTGGCCCTCGCCTTCCCTTGGCAGCCCTTCCACAGCCCCACAGACACGGGGGCTCCGGGCTCCCAACCCGGTGATGGTGCCGACGTTGCCTTGCTCGCTCTCAGCGCCGCCGCCAGAGCCCAGCTCCGAAATGGCCAACGTCCAGCGCCTGCTCCCCCACCAAAGGGGCCAGGGCTGCCAGGTGTTGCTGGCCCTCGCCTTCCCTTGGAACCCCCTCCACAGCCCCACAGACACTGGGGCTCCGGGATTGCCAGGCCGGTGATGGTGCCGACGTTGCCTTGCTCGCTCTCAGTGCTGCCGCCAGAGCCCAGCTCCGAAATTGCGAACGTCCAGCGCCTGCTCCCCCACCAAAGGGGCCAGGGCTGCCAGGTGTGGCTGGCCCTCGCCTTCCCTTGGCAGCCCTTCCACAGCCCCACAGACACGGGGGCTCCGGGCTTGCCAGCCCGGTGATGGTGCCGACGTTGCCTTGCTCGCTCTCAGCGCCGCCGCCAGAGCCCAGCTCCGAAATGGCAAACGTCCAGAGCCTGCTCCCCCACCAAAGGGGCCAGGGCTGCCAGGTGTTGCTGGCCCTCGCCTTCCCTTGGCAGCCCTTCCACAGCCCCACAGACACGGGGGCTCCGGGCTTGCCAGCCCGGTGATGGTGCCAACGTTGCCTTGCTCGCTCTCAGCGCCGGCGCCAGAGCCCAGCTCCAAAATGGCCAACGTCCAGCGCCTGCTCCCCCACCAAAGGGGCCAGGGCTGCCAGGTGTTGCTGGCCCTCGCCTTCCCTTGGCAGCCCTTCCACAGCCCCACAGACACGGGGGCTCCGGGCTTGCCAGCCCGGTGATGGTGCCGACGTTGCCTTGCTCACTCTCAGTGCCGCCGCCAGAGCCCAGCTCCGAAATGGCCAACGTCCAGCGACTGCTCCCCCACCAAAGGGGCCAGGGCTGCCAGGTGTGGCTGGCCCTCGCCTTCCCTTGGCAGCCCTTCCACAGCCCCACAGACACGGGGGCTCCGGGATTGCCAGCCCGGTGATGGTGCCGACGTTGCCTTGCTCGCTCTCAGTGCCGCCGCCAGAGCCCAGCTCCGAAATGGCCAACGTCCAGCGCCTGCTCCCCCACCAAAGGGGCCAGGGCTGCCAGGTGTTGCTGGCCCTCGCCTTCCCTTGGCAGCCCTTCCACAGCCCCACAGACACGGGGGCTCCGGGATTGCCAGCCCGGTGATGGTGCCGACGTTGCCTTGCTCGCTCTCAGTGCCGCCGCCAGAGCCCAGCTCCGAAATGGCCAACGTCCAGCGCCTGCTCCCCCACCAAAGGGGCCAGGGCTGCCAGGTGTTGCTGGCCCTCGCCTTCCCTTGGCAGCCCTTCCACAGCCCCACAGACACGGGGGCTCCGGGATTGCCAGCCCGGTGACGGTGCCGACGTTGCCTTGCTCGCTCTCAGCGCCACCGCCAGAGCCTAGCTCCGAAATGGCCAACGTCCACCGCCTGCTCCCCCACCAAAGGGGCCAGGGCTGCCAGGTGTTGCTGGCCCTCGCCTTCCCTTGGCAGCCCTTCCACAGCCCCACAGACACGGGGGCTCCGGGATTGCCAGCCCGGTGATGGTGCCGACGTTGCCTTGCTCGCTCTCAGCGCCGCCGCCAGAGCCCAGCTCCGAAATGGCCAACGTCCAGCGCCTGCTCCCCCACCAAAGGGGCCAGGGCTGCCAGGTGTTGCTGGCCCTCGCCTTCCCTTGGCAGCCCTTCCACAGCCCCACAGACACGGGGGCTCCGGGCTCCCAACCCGGTGATGGTGCCGACGTTGCCTTGCTCGCTCTCAGCGCCGCCGCCAGAGCCCAGCTCCGAAATGGCCAACGTCCAGCGCCTGCTCCCCCACCAAAGGGGCCAGGGCTGCCAGGTGTTGCTGGCCCTCGCCTTCCCTTGGAACCCCCTCCACAGCCCCACAGACACTGGGTCTCCGGGATTGCCAGGCCGGTGATGGTGCCGACGTTGCCTTGCTCGCTCTCAGTGCCGCCGCCAGAGCCCAGCTCCGAAATTGCGAACGTCCAGCGCCTGCTCCCCCACCAAAGGGGCCAGGGCTGCCAGGTGTTGCTGGCCCTCGCCTTCCCTTGGCAGCCCTTCCACAGCCCCACAGACACGGGGGCTCCGGGATTGCCAGCCCGGTGACGGTGCCGACGTTGCCTTGCTCGCTCTCAGCGCCGCCGCCAGAGCCCAGCTCCGAAATGGCCAACGTCCAGCGCCTGCTCCCCCACCAAAGGGGCCAGGGCTGCCAGGTGTTGCTGGCCCTCGCCTTCCCTTGGCAGCCCTTCCACAGCCCCACAGACACGGGGGCTCCGGGATTGCCAGCCCGGTGATGGTGCCGACGTTGCCTTGCTCGCTCTCAGCGCCGCCGCCAGAGCCCAGCTCCGAAATGGCCAACGTCCAGCGCCTGCTCCCCCACCAAAGGGGCCAGGGCTGCCAGGTGTTGCTGGCCCTCGCCTTCCCTTGGAACCCCCTCCACAGCCCCACAGACACTGGGTCTCCGGGATTGCCAGGCCGGTGATGGTGCCGACGTTGCCTTGCTCGCTCTCAGTGCCGCCGCCAGAGCCCAGCTCCGAAATTGCGAACGTCCAGCGCCTGCTCCCCCACCAAAGGGGCCAGGGCTGCCAGGTGTTGCTGGCCCTCGCCTTCCCTTGGCTGCCCTTCCACAGCCCCACAGACACGGGGGCTCCGGGGTCACCAGCCCGGTGATGGAGCTGACGTTGCCTTGCTCGCTCTCAGCGCCGCCGCCAGAGCCCAGCTCCGAAATGGCAAACGTCCAGAGCCTGCTCCCCCACCAAAGGGGCCAGGGCTGCCAGGTGTTCCTGGCCCTCGCCTTCCCTTGGCAGCCCTTCCACAGCCCCACAGACACGGGGGCTCCGGGATTGCCAGCCCGGTGATGGTGCCGACGTTGCCTTGCTCGCTCTCAGCGCCGCCGCCAGAGCCCAGCTCCGAAATGGCCAACGTCCAGCGCCTGCTCCCCCACCAAAGGGGCCAGGGCTGCCAGGTGTTGCTGGCCCTCGCCTTCCCTTGGCAGCCCTTCCACAGCCCCACAGACACGGGGGCTCCGGGCTCCCAACCCGGTGATGGTGCCGACGTTGCCTTGCTCGCTCTCAGCGCCGCCGCCAGAGCCCAGCTCCGAAATGGCCAACGTCCAGCGCCTGCTCCCCCACCAAAGGGGCCAGGGCTGCCAGGTGTTGCTGGCCCTCGCCTTCCCTTGGCAGCCCTTCCACAGCCCCACAGACACGGGGGCTCCGGGCTTGCCAGGCCGGTGATGGTGCCGACGTTGCCTTGCTTGCTCTCAGCGCCGCCGCCAGAGCCCAGCTCCGAAATGGCCAACGTCCAGCGCCTGCTCCCCCACCAAAGGGGCCAGGGCTGCCAGGTGTTGCTGGCCCTCGCCTTCCCTTGGCAGCCCTTCCACAGCCCCACAGACACGGGGGCTCCGGGCTTGCCAGGCCGGTGATGGTGCCGACGTTGCCTTGCTCGCTCTCAGCGCCGCCGCCAGAGCCCAGCTCCGAAATGGCCAACGTCCAGCGCCTGCTCCCCCACCAAAGGGGCCAGGGCTGCCAGGTGTTGCTGGCCCTCGCCTTCCCTTGGCAGCCCTTCCACAGCCCCACAGACACGGGGGCTCCGGGCTTGCCAGCCCGGTGATGGTGCCGACGTTGTCTTGCTCGCTCTCAGCGCCGCCGCCAGAGCCCAGCTCCGAAATGGCCAACGTCCAGCGCCTGCTCCCCCACCAAAGGGGCCAGGGCTGCCAGGTGTTGCTGGCCCTCGCCTTCCCTTGGCAGCCCTTCCACAGCCCCACAGACACGGGGGCTCCGGGCTTGCCAGCCCGGTGATGGTGCCGACGTTGCCTTGCTCGCTCTCAGCGCCGCCGCCAGAGCCCAGCTCCGAAATGGCCAACGTCCAGCGCCTGCTCCCCCACCAAAGGGGCCAGGGCTGCCAGGTGTTGCTGGCCCTCGCCTTCCCTTGGAACCCCCTCCACAGCCCCACAGACACGGGGGCTCCGGGATTCCCAGGCCGGTGATGGTGCCGACGTTGCCTTGCTCGCTCTCAGCGCCGCCGCCAGAGCCCAGCTCCGAAATGGCCAACGTCCAGCGCCTGCTCCCCCACCAAAGGGGCCAGGGCTGCCAGGTGTTGCTGGCCCTCGCCTTCCCTTGGCAGCCCTTCCACAGCCCCACAGACACGGGGGCTCCGGGATTGCCAGCCCGGTGATGGTGCCGACGTTGCCTTGCTTGCTCTCAGCGCCGCCGCCAGAGCCCAGCTCCGAAATGGCCAACGTCCAGCGCCTGCTCCCCCACCAAAGGGGCCAGGGCTGCCAGGTGTTGCTGGCCCTCGCCTTCCCTTGGCAGCCCTTCCACAGCCCCACAGACACGGGGGCTCCGGGCTTGCCAGCCCGGTGATGGTGCCGACGTTGCCTTGCTCGCTCTCAGCGCCGCCGCCAGAGCCCAGCTCCGAAATGGCCAACGTCCAGCGCCTGCTCCCCCACCAAAGGGGCCAGGGCTGCCAGGTGTTGCTGGCCCTCGCCTTCCCTTGGCAGCCCTTCCACAGCCCCACAGACACGGGGGCTCCGGGCTTGCCAGCCCGGTGATGGTGCCGACGTTGTCTTCCTCGCTCTCAGCGCCGCCGCCAGAGCCCAGCTCCGAAATGGCCAACGTCCAGCGCCTGCTCCCCCACCAAAGGGGCCAGGGCTGCCAGGTGTTGCTGGCCCTCGCCTTCCCTTGGCAGCCCTTCCACAGCCCCACAGACACGGGGGCTCCGGGCTTGCCAGCCCGGTGATGGTGCCGACGTTGCCTTGCTCGCTCTCAGCGCCGCCGCCAGAGCCCAGCTCCGAAATGGCCAACGTCCAGCGCCTGCTCCCCCACCAAAGGGGCCAGGGCTGCCAGGTGTTGCTGGCCCTCGCCTTCCCTTGGAACCCCCTCCACAGCCCCACAGACACGGGGGCTCCGGGATTCCCAGGCCGGTGATGGTGCCGACGTTGCCTTGCTCGCTCTCAGTGCCGCCGCCAGAGCCCAGCTCCGAAATTGCGAACGTCCAGCGCCTGCTCCCCCACCAAAGGGGCCAGGGCTGCCAGGTGTTGCTGGCCCTCGCCTTCCCTTGGAACCCCCTCCACAGCCCCACAGACACGGGGGCTCCGGGATTCCCAGGCCGGTGATGGTGCCGACGTTGCCTTGCTCGCTCTCAGTGCCGCCGCCAGAGCCCAGCTCCGAAATTGCGAACGTCCAGCGCCTGCTCCCCCACCAAAGGGGCCAGGGCTGCCAGGTGTTGCTGGCCCTCGCCTTCCCTTGGCAGCCCTTCCACAGCCCCACAGACACGGGGGCTCCGGGGTCACCAGCCCGGTGATGGTGCTGACGTTGCCTTGCTCGCTCTCAGCGCCGCCGGCAGAGCCCAGCTCCGAAATGGCCAACGTCCAGCGCCTGCTCCCCCACCAAAGGGGCCAGGGCTGCCAGGTGTTGCTGGCCCTCGCCTTCCCTTGGCAGCCCTTCCACAGCCCCACAGACACGGGGGCTCCGGGCTTGCCAGCCCGGTGATGGTGCCAACCTTGCCTTGCTCGCTCTCAGTGCCGCCGCCAGAGCCCAGCTCCGAAATGGCCAACGTCCAGCGACTGCTCCCCCACCAAAGGGGCCAGGGCTTCTAGGTGTTGCTGGCCCTCGCCTTCCCTTGGCAGCCCTTCCACAGCCCCACAGACACGGGGGCTCCGGGCTCCCAACCCGGTGATGGTGCCGACGTTGCCTTGCTCGCTCTCAGCGCCGCCGCCAGAGCCCAGCTCCGAAATGGCCAACGTCCAGCGCCTGCTCCCCCACCAAAGGGGCCAGGGCTGCCAGGTGTTGCTGGCCCTCGCCTTCCCTTGGCAGCCCTTCCACAGCCCCACAGACACGGGGGCTCCGGGATTGCCAGCCCGGTGATGGTGCCGACGTTGCCTTGCTTGCTCTCAGCGCCGCCGCCAGAGCCCAGCTCCGAAATGGCCAACGTCCAGCGACTGCTCCCCCACCAAAGGGGCCAGGGCTGCCAGGTGTTGCTGGCCCTCGCCTTCCCTTGGCAGCCCTTCCACAGCCCCACAGACACGGGGGCTCCGGGATTGCCAGCCCGGTGATGGTGCCGACGTTGCCTTGCTCGCTCTCAGCGCCGCCGCCAGAGCCCAGCTCCGAAATGGCCAACGTCCAGCGCCTGCTCCCCCACCAAAGGGGCCAGGGCTGCCAGGTGTTGCTGGCCCTCGCCTTCCCTTGGCAGCCCTTCCACAGCCCCACAGACACGGGGGCTCCGGGCTTGCCAGCCCGGTGATGGTGCCGACGTTGCCTTGCTCGCTCTCAGCGCCGCCGCCAGAGCCCAGCTCCGAAATGGCCAACGTCCAGCGCCTGCTCCCCCACCAAAGGGGCCAGGGCTGCCAGGTGTTGCTGGCCCTCGCCTTCCCTTGGCAGCCCTTCCAGAGCCCCACAGACACGGGGGCTCCGGGCTTGCCAGCCCGGTGATGGTGCCGACGTTGCCTTGCTCGCTCTCAGTGCCGCCGCCAGAGCCCAGCTCCGAAATGGCCAACGTCCAGCGACTGCTCCCCCACCAAAGGGGCCAGGGCTTCTAGGTGTTGCTGGCCCTCGCCTTCCCTTGGCAGCCCTTCCACAGCCCCACAGACACGGGGGCTCCGGGCTCCCAACCCGGTGATGGTGCCGACGTTGCCTTGCTCGCTCTCAGCGCCGCCGCCAGAGCCCAGCTCCGAAATGGCCAACGTCCAGCGCCTGCTCCCCCACCAAAGGGGCCAGGGCTGCCAGGTGTTGCTGGCCCTCGCCTTCCCTTGGCAGCCCTTCCACAGCCCCACAGACACGGGGGCTCCGGGATTGCCAGGCCGGTGATGGTGCCGACGTTGCCTTGCTCGCTCTCAGTGCTGCCGCCAGAGCCCAGCTCCGAAATTGCGAACGTCCAGCGCCTGCTCCCCCACCAAAGGGGCCAGGGCTGCCAGGTGTGGCTGGCCCTCGCCTTCCCTTGGCAGTCCTTCCACAGCCCCACAGACACGGGGGCTCCGGGCTTGCCAGCCCGGTGATGGTGCCGACGTTGCCTTGCTCGCTCTCAGCGCCGGCGCCAGAGCCCAGCTCCAAAATGGCCAACGTCCAGCGCCTGCTCCCCCACCAAAGGGGCCAGGGCTGCCAGGTGTTGCTGGCCCTCGCCTTCCCTTGGCAGCCCTTCCACAGCCCCACAGACACGGGGGATCCGGGATTGCCAGCCCGGTGATGGTGCCGACGTTGCCTTGCTCGCTCTCAGTGCCGCCGCCAGAGCCCAGCTCCGAAATGGCCAACGTCCAGCGCCTGCTCCCCCACCAAAGGGGCCAGGGCTGCCAGGTGTTGCTGGCCCTCGCCTTCCCTTGGAACCCCCTCCACAGCCCCACAGACACGGGGGCTCCGGGATTGCCAGCCCGGTGATGGTGCCGACGTTGCCTTGCTCGCTCTCAGTGCCGCCGTCAGAGCCCAGCTCCGAAATTGCGAACGTCCAGCGCCTGCTCCCCCACCAAAGGGGCCAGGGCTGCCAGGTGTTGCTGGCCCTCGCCTTCCCTTGGCAGCCCTTCCACAGCCCCACAGACACGGGGGCTCCGGGATTGCCAGCCCGGTGATGGTGCCGACGTTGCCTTGCTCGCTCTCAGTGCCGCCGCCAGAGCCCAGCTCCGAAATGGCCAACGTCCAGCGCCTGCTCCCCCACCAAAGGGGCCAGGGCTGCCAGGTGTTGCTGGCCCTCGCCTTCCCTTGGAACCCCCTCCACAGCCCCACAGACACGGGGGCTCCGGGATTGCCAGCCCGGTGATGGTGCCGACGTTGCCTTGCTCGCTCTCAGTGCCGCCGCCAGAGCCCAGCTCCGAAATGGCCAACGTCCAGCACCTGCTCCCCCACCAAAGGGGCCAGGGCTGCCAGGTGTTGCTGGCCCTCGCCTTCCCTTGGCAGCCCTTCCACAGCCCCACAGACACGGGGGCTCGGGGATTGCCAGGCCGGTGATGGTGCCGACGTTGCCTTGCTCGCTCTCAGCGCCGCCGCCAGAGCCCAGCTCCGAAATGGCCAACGTCCAGCGCCTGCTCCCCCACCAAAGGGGCCAGGGCTGCCAGGTGTTGCTGGCCCTCGCCTTCCCTTGGCAGCCCTTCCACAGCCCCACAGACACGGGGGCTCCGGGCTCCCAACCCGGTGATGGTGCCGACGTTGCCTTGCTCGCTCTCAGCGCCGCCGCCAGAGCCCAGCTCCGAAATGGCCAACGTCCAGTGCCTGCTCCCCCACCAAAGGGGCCAGGGCTGCCAGGTGTTGCTGGCCCTCGCCTTCCCTTGGAACCCCCTCCACAGCCCCACAGACACTGGGGCTCCGGGATTGCCAGGCCGGTGATGGTGCCGACGTTGCCTTGCTCGCTCTCAGTGCTGCCGCCAGAGCCCAGCTCCGAAATTGCGAACGTCCAGCGCCTGCTCCCCCACCAAAGGGGCCAGGGCTGCCAGGTGTGGCTGGCCCTCGCCTTCCCTTGGCAGCCCTTCCACAGCCCCACAGACACGGGGGCTCCGGGCTTGCCAGCCCGGTGATGGTGCCGACGTTGCCTTGCTCGCTCTCAGCGCCGCCGCCAGAGCCCAGCTCCGAAATGGCAAACGTCCAGAGCCTGCTCCCCCACCAAAGGGGCCAGGGCTGCCAGGTGTTGCTGGCCCTCGCCTTCCCTTGGCAGCCCTTCCACAGCCCCACAGACACGGGGGCTCCGGGCTTGCCAGCCCGGTGATGGTGCCAACGTTGCCTTGCTCGCTCTCAGCGCCGGCGCCAGAGCCCAGCTCCAAAATGGCCAACGTCCAGCGCCTGCTCCCCCACCAAAGGGGCCAGGGCTGCCAGGTGTTGCTGGCCCTCGCCTTCCCTTGGCAGCCCTTCCACAGCCCCACAGACACGGGGGCTCCGGGCTTGCCAGCCCGGTGATGGTGCCGACGTTGCCTTGCTCGCTCTCAGCGCCGCCGCCAGAGCCCAGCTCCGAAATGGCCAACGTCCAGCGCCTGCTCCCCCACCAAAGGGGCCAGGGCTGCCAGGTGTTGCTGGCCCTCGCCTTCCCTTGGCAGCCCTTCCACAGCCCCACAGACACGGGGGCTCCGGGCTTGCCAGCCCAGTGATGGTGCCGACGTTGCCTTGCTCGCTCTCAGCGCCGCCGCCAGAGCCCAGCTCCGAAATGGCCAACGTCCAGCGCCTGCTCCCCCACCAAAGGGGCCAGGGCTGCCAGGTGTTGCTGGCCCTCGCCTTCCCTTGGAACCCCCTCCACAGCCCCACAGACACTGGGGCTCCGGGATTGCCAGGCCGGTGATGGTGCCGACGTTGCCTTGCTCGCTCTCAGTGCTGCCGCCACAGCCCAGCTCCGAAATTGCGAACGTCCAGCGCCTGCTCCCCCACCAAAGGGGCCAGGGCTGCCAGGTGTTGCTGGCCCTCGCCTTCCCTTGGCAGTCCTTCCACAGCCCCACAGACACGGGGGCTCCGGGCTTGCCAGCCCGGTGATGGTGCCGACGTTGCCTTGCTCGCTCTCAGCGCCGGCGCCAGAGCCCAGCTCCAAAATGGCCAACGTCCAGCGCCTGCTCCCCCACCAAAGGGGCCAGGGCTGCCAGGTGTTGCTGGCCCTCGCCTTCCCTTGGCAGCCCTTCCACAGCCCCACAGACACGGGGGATCCGGGATTGCCAGCCCGGTGATGGTGCCGACGTTGCCTTGCTCGCTCTCAGTGCCGCCGCCAGAGCCCAGCTCCGAAATGGCCAACGTCCAGCGCCTGCTCCCCCACCAAAGGGGCCAGGGCTGCCAGGTGTTGCTGGCCCTCGCCTTCCCTTGGAACCCCCTCCACAGCCCCACAGACACGGGGGCTCCGGGATTGCCAGCCCGGTGATGGTGCCGACGTTGCCTTGCTCGCTCTCAGTGCCGCCGTCAGAGCCCAGCTCCGAAATTGCGAACGTCCAGCGCCTGCTCCCCCACCAAAGGGGCCAGGGCTGCCAGGTGTTGCTGGCCCTCGCCTTCCCTTGGCAGCCCTTCCACAGCCCCACAGACACGGGGGCTCCGGGATTGCCAGCCCGGTGATGGTGCCGACGTTGCCTTGCTCGCTCTCAGTGCCGCCGCCAGAGCCCAGCTCCGAAATGGCCAACGTCCAGCGCCTGCTCCCCCACCAAAGGGGCCAGGGCTGCCAGGTGTTGCTGGCCCTCGCCTTCCCTTGGCAGCCCTTCCACAGCCCCACAGACACGGGGGCTCCGGGATTGCCAGCCCGGTGATGGTGCCGACGTTGCCTTGCTCGCTCTCAGTGCCGCCGCCAGAGCCCAGCTCCGAAATGGCCAACGTCCAGCACCTGCTCCCCCACCAAAGGGGCCAGGGCTGCCAGGTGTTGCTGGCCCTCGCCTTCCCTTGGCAGCCCTTCCACAGCCCCACAGACACGGGGGCTCGGGGATTGCCAGGCCGGTGATGGTGCCGACGTTGCCTTGCTCGCTCTCAGCGCCGCCGCCAGAGCCCAGCTCCGAAATGGCCAACGTCCAGCGCCTGCTCCCCCACCAAAGGGGCCAGGGCTGCCAGGTGTTGCTGGCCCTCGCCTTCCCTTGGCAGCCCTTCCACAGCCCCACAGACACGGGGGCTCCGGGCTCCCAACCCGGTGATGGTGCCGACGTTGCCTTGCTCGCTCTCAGCGCCGCCGCCAGAGCCCAGCTCCGAAATGGCCAACGTCCAGCGCCTGCTCCCCCACCAAAGGGGCCAGGGCTGCCAGGTGTTGCTGGCCCTCGCCTTCCCTTGGAACCCCCTCCACAGCCCCACAGACACTGGGGCTCCGGGATTGCCAGGCCGGTGATGGTGCCGACGTTGCCTTGCTCGCTCTCAGTGCTGCCGCCAGAGCCCAGCTCCGAAATTGCGAACGTCCAGCGCCTGCTCCCCCACCAAAGGGGCCAGGGCTGCCAGGTGTGGCTGGCCCTCGCCTTCCCTTGGCAGCCCTTCCACAGCCCCACAGACACGGGGGCTCCGGGCTTGCCAGCCCGGTGATGGTGCCGACGTTGCCTTGCTCGCTCTCAGCGCCGCCGCCAGAGCCCAGCTCCGAAATGGCCAACGTCCAGAGCCTGCTCCCCCACCAAAGGGGCCAGGGCTGCCAGGTGTTGCTGGCCCTCGCCTTCCCTTGGCAGCCCTTCCACAGCCCCACAGACACGGGGGCTCCGGGCTTGCCAGCCCGGTGATGGTGCCAACGTTGCCTTGCTCGCTCTCAGCGCCGGCGCCAGAGCCCAGCTCCAAAATGGCCAACGTCCAGCGCCTGCTCCCCCACCAAAGGGGCCAGGGCTGCCAGGTGTTGCTGGCCCTCGCCTTCCCTTGGCAGCCCTTCCACAGCCCCACAGACACGGGGGATCCGGGCTTGCCAGCCCGGTGATGGTGCCGACGTTGCCTTGCTCACTCTCAGTGCCGCCGCCAGAGCCCAGCTCCGAAATGGCCAACGTCCAGCGACTGCTCCCCCACCAAAGGGGCTAGGGCTGCCAGGTGTGGCTGGCCCTCGCCTTCCCTTGGCAGCCCTTCCACAGCCCCACAGACACTGGGGCTCCGGGATTGCCAGCCCGGTGATGGTGCCGACGTTGCCTTGCTCGCTCTCAGTGCCGCCGCCAGAGCCCAGCTCCGAAATGGCCAACGTCCAGCGCCTGCTCCCCCACCAAAGGGGCCAGGGCTGCCAGGTGTTGCTGGCCCTCGCCTTCCCTTGGCAGCCCTTCCACAGCCCCACAGACACGGGGGCTCCGGGATTGCCAGCCCGGTGATGGTGCCGACGTTGCCTTGCTCGCTCTCAGTGCCGCCGCCAGAGCCCAGCTCCGAAATGGCCAACGTCCAGCGCCTGCTCCCCCACCAAAGGGGCCAGGGCTGCCAGGTGTTGCTGGCCCTCGCCTTCCCTTGGCAGCCCTTCCACAGCCCCACAGACACGGGGGCTCCGGGATTGCCAGCCCGGTGACGGTGCCGACGTTGCCTTGCTCGCTCTCAGCGCCACCGCCAGAGCCTAGCTCCGAAATGGCCAACGTCCACCGCCTGCTCCCCCACCAAAGGGGCCAGGGCTGCCAGGTGTTGCTGGCCCTCGCCTTCCCTTGGCAGCCCTTCCACAGCCCCACAGACACGGGGGCTCCGGGATTGCCAGCCCGGTGATGGTGCCGACGTTGCCTTGCTCGCTCTCAGCGCCGCCGCCAGAGCCCAGCTCCGAAATGGCCAACGTCCAGCGCCTGCTCCCCCACCAAAGGGGCCAGGGCTGCCAGGTGTTGCTGGCCCTCGCCTTCCCTTGGCAGCCCTTCCACAGCCCCACAGACACGGGGGCTCCGGGCTCCCAACCCGGTGATGGTGCCGACGTTGCCTTGCTCGCTCTCAGCGCCGCCGCCAGAGCCCAGCTCCGAAATGGCCAACGTCCAGCGCCTGCTCCCCCACCAAAGGGGCCAGGGCTGCCAGGTGTTGCTGGCCCTCGCCTTCCCTTGGCAGCCCTTCCACAGCCCCACAGACACGGGGGCTCCGGGATTGCCAGCCCGGTGATGGTGCCGACGTTGCCTTGCTCGCTCTCAGTGCCGCCGCCAGAGCCCAGCTCCGAAATGGCCAACGTCCAGCGCCTGCTCCCCCACCAAAGGGGCCAGGGCTGCCAGGTGTTGCTGGCCCTCGCCTTCCCTTGGCAGCCCTTCCACAGCCCCACAGACACGGGGGCTCCGGGCTTGCCAGCCCGGTGATGGTGCCAACCTTGCCTTGCTCGCTCTCAGCGCCGCCGCCAAACCCCAGCTCCGAAATGGCCAACGTCCAGCGCCTGCTCCCCCACCAAAGGGGCCAGGGCTGCCAGGTGTTGCTGGCCCTCGCCTTCCCTTGGCAGCCCTTCCACAGCCCCACAGACACGGGGGCTCCGGGCTTGCCAGCCCGGTGATGGTGCCGACGTTGCCTTGCTCGCTCTCAGCGCCGCCGCCAGAGCCCAGCTCCGAAATGGCGAACGTCCAACGACTGCTCCCCCACCAAAGGGGCCAGGGCTGCCAGGTGTTGCTGGCCCTCGCCTTCCCTTGGCAGCCCTTCCACAGCCCCACAGACACGGGGGCTCCGGGCTTGCCAGCCTGGTGATGGTGCCGACGTTGCCTTGCTCGCTCTCAGCGCCGCCGCCAGACCCCAGCTCCGAAATGGCCAACGTCCAGCGACTGCTCCCCCACCAAAGGGGCCAGGGCTGCTAGGTGTTGCTGGCCCTCGCCTTCCCTTGGCAGCCCTTCCACAGCCCCACAGACACGGGGGCTTCGGGCTCGCCAGCCCGGTGACGGTGCCGACGTTGCCTTGCTCGCTCTCAGCGCCGCCGCCAGAGCCCAGCTCCAAAATGGCCAACGTCCAGCGACTGCTGCCCCACCAAAGGGGCCAGGGCTGCTAGGTGTTGCTGGCCCTCGTCTTCCCTTGGCAGCCCTTCCACAGCCCCACAGACACTGGGGCTCCGGGCTTGCCAGCCCGGTGATGGTGCCGACGTTGCCTTGCTCGCTCTCAGTGCCGCCGCCAGAGCCCAGCTCCGAAATGGCCAACGTCCAGCGCCTGCTCCCCCACCAAAGGGGCCAGGGCTGCCAGGTGTTGCTGGCCCTCGCCTTCCCTTGGCAGCCCTTCCACAGCCCCACAGACACGGGGGCTCCGGGCTTGCCAGCCCGGTGATGGTGCCGACGTTGCCTTGCTCGCTCTCAGCGCCGCCGCCAAACCCCAGCTCCGAAATGGCCAACGTCCAGCGCCTGCTCCCCCACCAAAGGGGCCAGGGCTGCCAGGTGTTGCTGGCCCTCGCCTTCCCTTGGCAGCCCTTCCACAGCCCCACAGACACGGGGGCTCCGGGCTCACCAGCCCGGTGATGGTGCCGACGTTGCCTTGCTCGCTCTCAGTGCCGCCGCCAGAGCCCAGCTCCGAAATGGCGAACGTCCAATGACTGCTCCCCCACCAAAGGGGCCAGGGCTGCCAGGTGTTGCTGGCCCTCGCCTTCCCTTGGCAGCCCTTCCACAGCCCCACAGACACGGGGGCTCCGGGCTTGCCAGCCCGGTGATGGTGCCAACGTTGCCTTGCTCGCTCTCAGCGCCGCCGCCAGAGCCCAGCTCCAAAATGGCCAACGTCCAGCGACTGCTCCCCCACCAAAGGGGCCAGGGCTGCCAGGTGTTGCTGGCCCTCGCCTTCCCTTGGCAGCCCTTCCACAGCCCCACAGACACGGGGGCTCCGGGATTGCCAGCCTGGTGATGGTGCCGACGTTGCCTTGCTCGCTCTCAGCGCCGCCGCCAAACCCCAGCTCCGAAATGGCCAACGTCCAGCGCCTGCTCCCCCACCAAAGGGGCCAGGGCTGCCAGGTGTTGCTGGCCCTCGCCTTCCCTTGGCAGCCCTTCCACAGCCCCACAGACACGGGGGCTCCGGGCTCACCAGCCCGGTGATGGTGCCGACGTTGCCTTGCTCGCTCTCAGCGCCGCCGCCAGAGCCCAGCTCCGAAATGGCGAACGTCCAACGACTGCTCCCCCACCAAAGGGGCCAGGGCTGCCAGGTGTTGCTGGCACTCGCCTTCCCTTGGCAGCCCTTCCACAGCCCCACAGACACGGGGGCTCCGGGCTTGCCAGCCCGGTGATGGTGCCGACGTTGCCTTGCTCGCTCTCAGTGCCGCCGCCAGAGCCCAGCTCTGAAATGGCCAACGTCCAGCGCCTGCTCCCCCACCAAAGGGGCCAGGGCTGCCAGGTGTTGCTGGCCCTCGCCTTCCCTTGGCAGCCCTTCCACAGCCCCACAGACACGGGGGCTCCGGGCTCACCAGCCCGGTGATGGTGCCGACGTTGCCTTGCTCGCTCTCAGTGCCGCCGCCAGAGCCCAGCTCCAAAATGGCCAACGTCCAGCGACTGCTCCCCCACCAAAGGGGCCAGGGCTGCCAGGTGTTGCTGGCCCTCGCCTTCCCTTGGCAGCCCTTCCACAGCCCCACAGACACGGGGGCTCCGGGATTGCCAGCCTGGTGATGGTGCCGACGTTGCCTTGCTCGCTCTCAGCGCCGCCGCCAAACCCCAGCTCCGAAATGGCCAACGTCCAGCGCCTGCTCCCCCACCAAAGGGGCCAGGGCTGCCAGGTGTTGCTGGCCCTCGCCTTCCCTTGGCAGCCCTTCCACAGCCCCACAGACACGGGGGCTCCGGGCTCGCCAGCCCGGTGATGGTGCCGACGTTGCCTTGCTCGCTCTCAGTGCCGCCGCCAGAGCCCAGCTCCGAAATGGCGAACGTCCAGCGCCTGCTCCCCCACCAAAGGGGCCAGGGCTGCCAGGTGTTGCTGGCCCTCGCCTTCCCTTGGCAGCCCTTCCACAGCCCCACAGACACGGGGGCTCCGGGCTTGCCAGCCCGGTGATGGTGCCGACGTTGCCTTGCTCGCTCTCAGCGCCGCCGCCAGAGCCCAGCTCCGAAATGGCCAACGTCCAGCGCCTGCTCCCCCACCAAAGGGGCCAGGGCTGCCAGGTGTTGCTGGCCCTCGCCTTCCCTTGGCAGCCCTTCCACAGCCCCACAGACACGGGGGCTCCGGGATTGCCAGCCCGGTGACGGTGCCGACGTTGCCTTGCTCGCTCTCAGCGCCGCCGCCAGAGCCCAGCTCCGAAATGGCCAACGTCCAGCGCCTGCTCCCCCACCAAAGGGGCCAGGGCTGCCAGGTGTTGCTGGCCCTCGCCTTCCCTTGGCAGCCCTTCCACAGCCCCACAGACACGGGGGCTCCGGGATTGCCAGGCCGGTGATGGTGCCGACGTTGCCTTGCTCGCTCTCAGTGCCGCCGCCAGAGCCCAGCTCCGAAATGGCCAACGTCCAGCGCCTGCTCCCCCACCAAAGGGGCTAGGGCTGCCAGGTGTTGCTGGCCCTCGCCTTCCCTTGGCAGCCCTTCCACAGCCCCACAGACACGGGGGCTCCGGGCTTGCCAGCCCGGTGATGGTGCCGACGTTGCCTTGCTCGCTCTCAGCGCCGCCGCCAGAGCCCAGCTCCGAAATGGCCAACGTCCAGCGCCTGCTCCCCCACCAAAGGGGCCAGGGCCGCCAGGTGTTGCTGGCCCTCGCCTTCCCTTGGCAGCCCTTCCACAGCCCCACAGACACGGGGGCTCCGGGCTCACCAGCCCGGTGATGGTGCCGACGTTGCCTTGCTCGCTCTCAGCGCCGCCGCCAGAGCCCAGCTCCGAAATGGCCAACGTCCAGCGCCTGCTCCCCCACCAAAGGGGCCAGGGCTGCCAGGTGTTGCTGGCCCTCGCCTTCCCTTGGCAGCCCTTCCACAGCCCCACAGACACGGGGGCTCCGGGATTGCCAGCCCGGTGATGGTGCCGACGTTGCCTTGCTCGCTCTCAGTGCCGCCGCCAGAGCCCAGCTCCGAAATGGCCAACGTCCAGCGCCTGCTCCCCCACCAAAGGGGCTAGGGCTGCCAGGTGTTGCTGGCACTCGCCTTCCCTTGGCAGCCCTTTCACAGCCCCACAGACACGGGGGCTCCGGGCTTGCCAGCCCGGTGATGGTGCCGACGCTGCCTTGCTCGCTCTCAGCGCCGCCGCCAGAGCCCAGCTCCGAAATGGCCAACGTCCAGCGCCTGCTCCCCCACCAAAGGGGCTAGGGCTGCCAGGTGTTGCTGGCCCTCGCCTTCCCTTGGCAGCCCTTCCACAGCCCCACAGACACGGGGGCTCCGGGCTTGCCAGCCCGGTGATGGTGCCGACGTTGCCTTGCTCGCTCTCAGCGCCGCCGCCAGAGCCCAGCTCCGAAATGGCCAACGTCCAGCGCCTGCTCCCCCACCAAAGGGGCCAGGGCTGCCAGGTGTTGCTGGCCCTCGCCTTCCCTTGGCAGCCCTTCCACAGCCCCACAGACACGGGGGCTCCGGGATTGCCAGGCCGGTGATGGTGCCGACGTTGCCTTGCTCGCTCTCAGTGCCGCCGCCAGAGCCCAGCTCCGAAATGGCCAACGTCCAGCGCCTGCTCCCCCACCAAAGGGGCCAGGGCTGCCAGGTGTTGCTGGCACTCGCCTTCCCTTGGCAGCCCTTTCACAGCCCCACAGACACGGGGGCTCCGGGCTTGCCAGCCCGGTGATGGTGCCGACGTTGCCTTGCTCGCTCTCAGCGCCGCCGCCAGAGCCCAGCTCCGAAATGGCCAACATCCAGCGCCTGCTCCCCCACCAAAGGGGCCAGGGCCGCCAGGTGTTGCTGGCCCTCGCCTTCCCTTGGCAGCCCTTCCACAGCCCCACAGACACGGGGGCTCCGGGCTCACCAGCCCGGTGATGGTGCCGACGTTGCCTTGCTCGCTCTCAGCGCCGCCGCCAGAGCCCAGCTCCGAAATTGCGAACGTCCAGCGACTGCTCCCCCACCAAAGGGGCCAGGGCTGCCAGGTGTTGCTGGCCCTCGCCTTCCCTTGGCAGCCCTTCCACAGCCCCACAGACACGGGGGCTCCGGGCTTGCCAGCCCGGTGATGGTGCCGACGTTGCCTTGCTCGCTCTCAGTGCCGCCGCCAGAGCCCAGCTCCGAAATGGCCAACGTCCAGCGCCTGCTCCCCCACCAAAGGGGCCAGGGCTGCCAGGTGTTGCTGGCCCTCGCCTTCCCTTGGCAGCCCTTCCACAGCCCCACAGACACGGGGGCTCCGGGCTTGCCAGCCCGGTGATGGTGCCGACGTTGCCTTGCTCGCTCTCAGTGCCGCCGCCAGAGCCCAGCTCCGAAATTGCGAACGTCCAGCGACTGCTCCCCCACCAAAGGGGCCAGGGCTGCCAGGTGTTGCTGGCCCTCGCCTTCCCTTGGCAGCCCTTCCACAGCCCCACAGACACGGGGGCTCCGGGCTTGCCAGCCCGGTGATGGTGCCGACGTTGCCTTGCTCGCTCTCAGTGCCGCCGCCAGAGCCCAGCTCCGAAATGGCCAACGTCCAGCGCCTGCTCCCCCACCAAAGGGGCCAGGGCTGCCAGGTGTTGCTGGCCCTCGCCTTCCCTTGGCAGCCCTTCCACAGCCCCACAGACACGGGGGCTCCGGGCTCGCCAGCCCGGTGATGGTGCCGACGTTGCCTTGCTCGCTCTCAGTGCCGCCGCCAGAGCCCAGCTCCGAAATGGCCAACGTCCAGCGCCTGCTCCCCCACCAAAGGGGCTAGGGCTGCCAGGTGTTGCTGGCCCTCGCCTTCCCTTGGCAGCCCTTCCACAGCCCCACAGACACGGGGGCTCCGGGCTTGCCAGCCCGGTGATGGTGCCGACGTTGCCTTGCTCGCTCTCAGCGCCGCCGCCAGAGCCCAGCTCCGAAATGGCCAACGTCCAGCGCCTGCTCCCCCACCAAAGGGGCCAGGGCTGCCAGGTGTTGCTGGCCCTCGCCTTCCCTTGGCAGCCCTTCCACAGCCCCACAGACACGGGGGCTCCGGGATTGCCAGCCCGGTGATGGTGCCGACGTTGCCTTGCTCGCTCTCAGTGCCGCCGCCAGAGCCCAGCTCCGAAATGGCCAACGTCCAGCGCCTGCTCCCCCACCAAAGGGGCCAGGGCTGCCAGGTGTTGCTGGCACTCGCCTTCCCTTGGCAGCCCTTTCACAGCCCCACAGACACGGGGGCTCCAGGCTTGCCAGCCCGGTGATGGTGCCGACGTTGCCTTGCTCGCTCTCAGCGCCGCCGCCAGAGCCCAGCTCCGAAATGGCCAACGTCCAGCGCCTGCTCCCCCACCAAAGGGGCCAGGGCCGCCAGGTGTTGCTGGCCCTCGCCTTCCCTTGGCAGCCCTTCCACAGCCCCACAGACACGGGGGCTCCGGGCTCACCAGCCCGGTGATGGTGCCGACGTTGCCTTGCTCGCTCTCAGCGCCGCCGCCAGAGCCCAGCTCCGAAATTGCGAACGTCCAGCGACTGCTCCCCCACCAAAGGGGCCAGGGCTGCCAGGTGTTGCTGGCCCTCGCCTTCCCTTGGCAGCCCTTCCACAGCCCCACAGACACGGGGGCTCCGGGCTTGCCAGCCCGGTGACGGTGCCGACGTTGCCTTGCTCGCTCTCAGTGCCGCCGCCAGAGCCCAGCTCCGAAATGGCCAACGTCCAGCAACTGCTCCCCCACCAAAGGGGCCAGGGCTGCCAGGTGTTGCTGGCCCTCGCCTTCCCTTGGCAGCCCTTCCACAGCCCCACAGACACGGGGGCTCCGGGCTCACCAGCCCGGTGATGGTGCCGACGTTGCCTTGCTCGCTCTCAGTGCCGCCGCCAGAGCCCAGCTCCGAAATGGCCAACGTCCAGCGCCTGCTCCCCCACCAAAGGGGCCAGGGCTGCCAGGTGTTGCTGGCCCTCGCCTTCCCTTGGCAGCCCTTCCACAGCCCCACAGACACGGGGGCTCCGGGCTCACCAGCCCGGTGATGGTGCCGACGTTGCCTTGCTCGCTCTCAGCGCCGCCGCCAGAGCCCAGCTCCGAAATTGCGAACGTCCAGCGACTGCTCCCCCACCAAAGGGGCCAGGGCTGCCAGGTGTTGCTGGCCCTCGCCTTCCCTTGGCAGCCCTTCCACAGCCCCACAGACACGGGGGCTCCGGGCTTGCCAGCCCGGTGATGGTGCCGACGTTGCCTTGCTCGCTCTCAGTGCCGCCGCCAGAGCCCAGCTCCGAAATGGCCAACGTCCAGCGCCTGCTCCCCCACCAAAGGGGCCAGGGCTGCCAGGTGTTGCTGGCCCTCGCCTTCCCTTGGCAGCCCTTCCACAGCCCCACAGACACGGGGGCTCCGGGCTTGCCAGCCCGGTGATGGTGCCGACGTTGCCTTGCTCGCTCTCAGTGCCGCCGCCAGAGCCCAGCTCCGAAATGGCCAACGTCCAGCGCCTGCTCCCCCACCAAAGGGGCCAGGGCTGCCAGGTGTTGCTGGCCCTCGCCTTCCCTTGGCAGCCCTTCCACAGCCCCACAGACACGGGGGCTCCGGGCTTGCCAGCCCGGTGATGGTGCCGACGTTGCCTTGCTCGCTCTCAGCGCCGCCGCCAGAGCCCAGCTCCGAAATGGCCAACGTCCAGCGCCTGCTCCCCCACCAAAGGGGCCAGGGCTGCCAGGTGTTGCTGGCCCTCGCCTTCCCTTGGCAGCCCTTCCACAGCCCCACAGACACGGGGGCTCCGGGCTTGCCAGCCCGGTGATGGTGCCGACGTTGCCTTGCTCGCTCTCAGCGCCGCCGCCAAACCCCAGCTCCGAAATGGCCAACGTCCAGCGCCTGCTCCCCCACCAAAGGGGCTAGGGCTGCCAGGTGTTGCTGGCCCTCGCCTTCCCTTGGCAGCCCTTTCACAGCCCCACAGACACGGGGGCTCCGGGCTTGCCAGCCCGGTGATGGTGCCGACGTTGCCTTGCTCGCTCTCAGTGCCGCCGCCAGAGCCCAGCTCCGAAATGGCCAACGTCCAGCGCCTGCTCCCCCACCAAAGGGGCCAGGGCCGCCAGGTGTTGCTGGCCCTCGCCTTCCCTTGGCAGCCCTTCCACAGCCCCACAGACACGGGGGCTCCGGGCTCACCAGCCCGGTGATGGTGCCGACGTTGCCTTGCTCGCTCTCAGCGCCGCCGCCAGAGCCCAGCTCCGAAATTGCGAACGTCCAGCGACTGCTCCCCCACCAAAGGGGCCAGGGCTGCCAGGTGTTGCTGGCCCTCGCCTTCCCTTGGCAGCCCTTCCACAGCCCCACAGACACGGGGGCTCCGGGATTGCCAGCCCGGTGATGGTGCCGACGTTGCCTTGCTCGCTCTCAGCGCCGCCGCCAGAGCCCAGCTCCGAAATTGCGAACGTCCAGCGACTGCTCCCCCACCAAAGGGGCCAGGGCTGCCAGGTGTTGCTGGCCCTCGCCTTCCCTTGGCAGCCCTTCCACAGCCCCACAGACACGGGGGCTCCGGGCTTGCCAGCCCGGTGATGGTGCCGACGTTGCCTTGCTCGCTCTCAGTGCCGCCGCCAGAGCCCAGCTCCGAAATGGCCAACGTCCAGCGCCTGCTCCCCCACCAAAGGGGCCAGGGCTGCCAGGTGTTGCTGGCCCTCGCCTTCCCTTGGCAGCCCTTCCACAGCCCCACAGACACGGGGGCTCCGGGCTTGCCAGCCCGGTGATGGTGCCGACGTTGCCTTGCTCGCTCTCAGTGCCGCCGCCAGAGCCCAGCTCCGAAATGGCCAACGTCCAGCGCCTGCTCCCCCACCAAAGGGGCTAGGGCTGCCAGGTGTTGCTGGCCCTCGCCTTCCCTTGGCAGCCCTTCCACAGCCCCACAGACACGGGGGCTCCGGGCTTGCCAGCCCGGTGATGGTGCCGACGTTGCCTTGCTCGCTCTCAGCGCCGCCGCCAGAGCCCAGCTCCGAAATGGCCAACGTCCAGCGCCTGCTCCCCCACCAAAGGGGCCAGGGCTGCCAGGTGTTGCTGGCCCTCGCCTTCCCTTGGCAGCCCTTCCACAGCCCCACAGACACGGGGGCTCCGGGCTTGCCAGCCCGGTGATGGTGCCGACGTTGCCTTGCTCGCTCTCAGTGCCGCCGCCAGAGCCCAGCTCCGAAATGGCCAACGTCCAGCGCCTGCTCCCCCACCAAAGGGGCTAGGGCTGCCAGGTGTTGCTGGCCCTCGCCTTCCCTTGGCAGCCCTTTCACAGCCCCACAGACACGGGGGCTCCGGGCTTGCCAGCCCGGTGATGGTGCCGACGTTGCCTTGCTCGCTCTCAGTGCCGCCGCCAGAGCCCAGCTCCGAAATGGCCAACGTCCAGCGCCTGCTCCCCCACCAAAGGGGCCAGGGCCGCCAGGTGTTGCTGGCCCTCGCCTTCCCTTGGCAGCCCTTCCACAGCCCCACAGACACGGGGGCTCCGGGCTCACCAGCCCGGTGATGGTGCCGACGTTGCCTTGCTCGCTCTCAGCGCCGCCGCCAGAGCCCAGCTCCGAAATTGCGAACGTCCAGCGACTGCTCCCCCACCAAAGGGGCCAGGGCTGCCAGGTGTTGCTGGCCCTCGCCTTCCCTTGGCAGCCCTTCCACAGCCCCACAGACACGGGGGCTCCGGGATTGCCAGCCCGGTGATGGTGCCGACGTTGCCTTGCTCGCTCTCAGTGCCGCCGCCAGAGCCCAGCTCCGAAATGGCCAACGTCCAGCAACTGCTCCCCCACCAAAGGGGCCAGGGCTGCCAGGTGTTGCTGGCCCTTGCCTTCCCTTGGCAGCCCTTCCACAGCCCCACAGACACGGGGGCTCCGGGCTCACCAGCCCGGTGATGGTGCCGACGTTGCCTTGCTCGCTCTCAGTGCCGCCGCCAGAGCCCAGCTCCGAAATGGCCAACGTCCAGCGCCTGCTCCCCCACCAAAGGGGCTAGGGCTGCCAGGTGTTGCTGGCCCTCGCCTTCCCTTGGCAGCCCTTCCACAGCCCCACAGACACGGGGGCTCCGGGATTGCCAGCCCGGTGATGGTGCCGACGTTGCCTTGCTCGCTCTCAGTGCCGCCGCCAGAGCCCAGCTCCGAAATGGCCAACGTCCAGCGCCTGCTCCCCCACCAAAGGGGCCAGGGCTGCCAGGTGTTGCTGGTCCTCGCCTTCCCTTGGCAGCCCTTCCACAGCCCCACAGACACGGGGGCTCCGGCCTCCAACCCGGTGATGGTGCCGACGTTGCCTTGCTCGCTCTCAGCGCCGCCGCCAGAGCCCAGCTCCGAAATGGCCAACGTCCAGCGCCTGCTCCCCCACCAAAGGGGCTAGGGCTGCCAGGTGTTGCTGGCCCTCGCCTTCCCTTGGCAGCCCTTCCACAGCCGCACAGACACGGGGGCTCCGGGCTTGCCAGCCTGGTGATGGTGCCGACGTTGCCTTGCTCGCTCTCAGCGCCGCCGCCAGAGCCCAGCTCCGAAATGGCCAACGTCCAGCGCCTGCTCCCCCACCAAAGGGGCCAGGGCTGCCAGGTGTTGCTGGCCCTCGCCTTCCCTTGGCAGCCCTTCCACAGCCCCACAGACACGGGGGCTCCGGGCTTGCCAGCCCGGTGATGGTGCCGACGCTGCCTTGCTCGCTCTCAGCGCCGCCGCCAGAGCCCAGCTCCGAAATGGCCAACGTCCAGCGCCTGCTCCCCCACCAAAGGGGCCAGGGCTGCCAGGTGTTGCTGGCCCTCGCCTTCCCTTGGCAGCCCTTCCACAGCCCCACAGACACGGGGGCTCCGGGCTTGCCAGCCCGGTGATGGTGCCGACGTTGCCTTGCTCGCTCTCAGTGCCGCCGCCAGAGCCCAGCTCCGAAATGGCCAACGTCCAGCGCCTGCTCCCCCACCAAAGGGGCCAGGGCTGCCAGGTGTTGCTGGCCCTCGCCTTCCCTTGGCAGCCCTTCCACAGCCCCACAGACACGGGGGTTCCGGGCTCCCAACCCGGTGATGGTGCCGACGTTGCCTTGCTCGCTCTCAGCGCCGCCGCCAGAGCCCAGCTCCGAAATGGCCAACGTCCAGCGCCTGCTCCCCCACCAAAGGGGCCAGGGCTGCCAGGTGTTGCTGGCCCTCGCCTTCCCTTGGCAGCCCTTCCACAGCCCCACAGACACGGGGGCTCCGGGCTCACCAGCCCGGTGATGGTGCCGACGTTGCCTTGCTCGCTCTCAGTGCCGCCGCCAGAGCCCAGCTCCGAAATGGCCAACGTCCAGCGCCTGCTCCCCCACCAAAGGGGCTAGGGCTGCCAGGTGTTGCTGGCCCTCGCCTTCCCTTGGCAGCCCTTCCACAGCCCCACAGACACGGGGGCTCCGGGCTTGCCAGCCCGGTGATGGTGCCGACGTTGCCTTGCTCGCTCTCAGCGCCGCCGCCAGAGCCCAGCTCCGAAATGGCCAACGTCCAGCGCCTGCTCCCCCACCAAAGGGGCCAGGGCTGCCAGGTGTTGCTGGCCCTCGCCTTCCCTTGGCAGCCCTTCCACAGCACCACAGACACGGGGGCTCCGGGCTTGCCAGCCTGGTGATGGTACCGACGTTGCCTTGCCCGCTCTCAGCGCCGCCGCCAGAGCCCAGCTCCGAAATGGCCAACGTCCAGCGCCTGCTCCCCCACCAAAGGGGCCAGGGCTGCCAGGTGTTGCTGGCCCTCGCCTTCCCTTGGCAGCCCTTCCACAGCCCCACAGACACGGGGGCTCCGGGCTTGCCAGCCCGGTGATGGTGCCGACGTTGCCTTGCTCGCTCTCAGTGCCGCCGCCAGAGCCCAGCTCCGAAATGGCCAACGTCCAGCGCCTGCTCCCCCACCAAAGGGGCCAGGGCTGCCAGGTGTTGCTGGCCCTCGCCTTCCCTTGGCAGCCCTTCCACAGCCCCACAGACACGGGGGTTCCGGGCTCCCAACCCGGTGATGGTGCCGACGTTGCCTTGCTCGCTCTCAGCGCCGCCGCCAGAGCCCAGCTCCGAAATGGCCAACGTCCAGCGCCTGCTCCCCCACCAAAGGGGCCAGGGCTGCCAGGTGTTGCTGGCCCTCGCCTTCCCTTGGCAGCCCTTCCACAGCCCCACAGACACGGGGGCTCCGGGCTCACCAGCCCGGTGATGGTGCCGACGTTGCCTTGCTCGCTCTCAGTGCCGCCGCCAGAGCCCAGCTCCGAAATGGCCAACGTCCAGCGCCTGCTCCCCCACCAAAGGGGCTAGGGCTGCCAGGTGTTGCTGGCCCTCGCCTTCCCTTGGCAGCCCTTCCACAGCCCCACAGACACGGGGGCTCCGGGCTTGCCAGCCCGGTGATGGTGCCGACGTTGCCTTGCTCGCTCTCAGCGCCGCCGCCAGAGCCCAGCTCCGAAATGGCCAACGTCCAGCGCCTGCTCCCCCACCAAAGGGGCCAGGGCTGCCAGGTGTTGCTGGCCCTCGCCTTCCCTTGGCAGCCCTTCCACAGCACCACAGACACGGGGGCTCCGGGCTTGCCAGCCTGGTGATGGTACCGACGTTGCCTTGCCCGCTCTCAGCGCCGCCGCCAGAGCCCAGCTCCGAAATGGCCAACGTCCAGCGCCTGCTCCCCCACCAAAGGGGCCAGGGCTGCCAGGTGTTGCTGGCCCTCGCCTTCCCTTGGCAGCCCTTCCACAGCCCCACAGACACGGGGGCTCCGGGCTTGCCAGCCCGGTGATGGTGCCGACGCTGCCTTGCTCGCTCTCAGCGCCGCCGCCAGAGCCCAGCTCCGAAATGGCCAACGTCCAGCGCCTGCTCCCCCACCAAAGGGGCCAGGGCTGCCAGGTGTTGCTGGCCCTCGCCTTCCCTTGGCAGCCCTTCCACAGCCCCACAGACACGGGGGCTCCGGGCTGGCCAGCCCGGTGATGGTGCCGACGTTGCCTTGCTCGCTCTCAGTGCCGCCGCCAGAGCCCAGCTCCGAAATGGCCAACGTCCAGCGCCTGCTCCCCCACCAAAGGGGCTAGGGCTGCCAGGTGTTGCTGGCCCTCGCCTTCCCTTGGCAGCCCTTCCACAGCCCCACAGACACGGGGGCTCCGGGCTTGCCAGCCCGGTGATGGTGCCGACGTTGCCTTGCTCGCTCTCAGCGCCGCCGCCAGAGCCCAGCTCCGAAATGGCAAACGTCCAGAGCCTGCTCCCCCACCAAAGGGGCCAGGGCTGCCAGGTGTTGCTGGCCCTCGCCTTCCCTTGGCAGCCCTTCCACAGCCCCACAGACACGGGGGTTCCGGGCTCCCAACCCGGTGATGGTGCCGACGTTGCCTTGCTCGCTCTCAGCGCCGCCGCCAGAGCCCAGCTCCGAAATGGCCAACGTCCAGCGCCTGCTCCCCCACCAAAGGGGCCAGGGCTGCCAGGTGTTGCTGGCCCTCGCCTTCCCTTGGCAGCCCTTCCACAGCCCCACAGACACGGGGGCTCCGGGCTCACCAGCCCGGTGATGGTGCCGACGTTGCCTTGCTCGCTCTCAGTGCCGCCGCCAGAACCCAGCTCCGAAATGGCCAACGTCCAGCGCCTGCTCCCCCACCAAAGGGGCTAGGGCTGCCAGGTGTTGCTGGCCCTCGCCTTCCCTTGGCAGCCCTTCCACAGCCCCACAGACACGGGGGCTCCGGGCTTGCCAGCCCGGTGATGGTGCCGACGTTGCCTTGCTCGCTCTCAGCGCCGCCACCAGAGCCCAGCTCCGAAATGGCCAACGTCCAGCGCCTGCTCCCCCACCAAAGGGGCCAGGGCTGCCAGGTGTTGCTGGCCCTCGCCTTCCCTTGGCAGCCCTTCCACAGCCCCACAGACACGGGGGCTCCGGCCTCCAGCCCGGTGATGGTGCCGACGTTGCCTTGCTCGCTCTCAGCGCCGCCGCCAGAGCCCAGCTCCGAAATGGCCAACGTCCAGCGCCTGCTCCCCCACCAAAGGGGCCAGGGCTGCCAGGTGTTGCTGGCCCTCGCCTTCCCTTGGCAGCCCTTCCACAGCACCACAGACACCGGGGGCTCCGGGCTTGCCAGCCTGGTGATGGTACCGACGTTGCCTTGCCCGCTCTCAGCGCCGCCGCCAGAGCCCAGCTCCGAAATGGCCAACGTCCAGCGCCTGCTCCCCCACCAAAGGGGCCAGGGCTGCCAGGTGTTGCTGGCCCTCGCCTTCCCTTGGCAGCCCTTCCACAGCCCCACAGACACGGGGGCTCCGGGATTGCCAGCCCGGTGATGGTGCCGACGTTGCCTTGCTCGCTCTCAGTGCCGCCGCCAGAGCCCAGCTCCGAAATGGCCAACGTCCAGCGCCTGCTCCCCCACCAAAGGGGCTAGGGCTGCCAGGTGTTGCTGGCCCTCGCCTTCCCTTGGCAGCCCTTCCACAGCCCCACAGACACGGGGGCTCCGGGCTTGCCAGCCCGGTGATGGTGCCGACGTTGCCTTGCTCGCTCTCAGCGCCGCCGCCAGAGCCCAGCTCCGAAATGGCCAACGTCCAGCGCCTGCTCCCCCACCAAAGGGGCCAGGGCTGCCAGGTGTTGCTGGCCCTCGCCTTCCCTTGGCAGCCCTTCCACAGCCCCACAGACACGGGGGCTCCGGGCTCACCAGCCCGGTGATGGTGCCGACGTTGCCTTGCTCGCTCTCAGCGCCGCCGCCAGAGCCCAGCTCCGAAATTGCGAACGTCCAGCGCCTGCTCCCCCACCAAAGGGGCCAGGGCTGCCAGGTGTTGCTGGCCCTCGCCTTCCCTTGGCAGCCCTTCCACAGCCCCACAGACACGGGGGCTCCGGGCTTGCCAGCCCGGTGATGGTGCCGACGTTGCCTTGCTCGCTCTCAGTGCCGCCGCCAGAGCCCAGCTCCGAAATGGCCAACGTCCAGCGCCTGCTCCCCCACCAAAGGGGCCAGGGCTGCCAGGTGTTGCTGGCCCTCGCCTTCCCTTGGCAGCCCTTCCACAGCCCCACAGACACGGGGGCTCCGGGATTGCCAGCCCGGTGATGGTGCCGACGTTGCCTTGCTCGCTCTCAGTGCCGCCGCCAGAGCCCAGCTCCGAAATGGCCAACGTCCAGCGCCTGCTCCCCCACCAAAGGGGCTAGGGCTGCCAGGTGTTGCTGGCCCTCGCCTTCCCTTGGCAGCCCTTCCACAGCCCCACAGACACGGGGGCTCCGGGCTTGCCAGCCCGGTGATGGTGCCGACGTTGCCTTGCTCGCTCTCAGCGCCGCCGCCAGAGCCCAGCTCCGAAATGGCCAACGTCCAGCGCCTGCTCCCCCACCAAAGGGGCCAGGGCTGCCAGGTGTTGCTGGCCCTCGCCTTCCCTTGGCAGCCCTTCCACAGCCCCACAGACACGGGGGCTCCGGGATTGCCAGCCCGGTGATGGTGCCGACGTTGCCTTGCTCGCTCTCAGTGCCGCCGCCAGAGCCCAGCTCCGAAATGGCCAACGTCCAGCGCCTGCTCCCCCACCAAAGGGGCTAGGGCTGCCAGGTGTTGCTGGCACTCGCCTTCCCTTGGCAGCCCTTTCACAGCCCCACAGACACGGGGGCTCCGGGCTTGCCAGCCCGGTGGTGGTGCCGACGTTGCCTTGCTCGCTCTCAGCGCCGCCGCCAGAGCCCAGCTCCGAAATGGCCAACGTCCAGCGCCTGCTCCCCCACCAAAGGGGCCAGGGCCGCCAGGTGTTGCTGGCCCTCGCCTTCCCTTGGCAGCCCTTCCACAGCCCCACAGACACGGGGGCTCCGGGATTGCCAGCCCGGTGATGGTGCCGACGTTGCCTTGCTCGCTCTCAGCGCCGCCGCCAGAGCCCAGCTCCGAAATTGCGAACGTCCAGCGACTGCTCCCCCACCAAAGGGGCCAGGGCTGCCAGGTGTTGCTGGCCCTCGCCTTCCCTTGGCAGCCCTTCCACAGCCCCACAGACACGGGGGCTCCGGGCTCACCAGCCCGGTGATGGTGCCGACGTTGCCTTGCTCGCTCTCAGTGCCGCCGCCAGAGCCCAGCTCCGAAATGGCCAACGTCCAGCGCCTGCTCCCCCACCAAAGGGGCCAGGGCTGCCAGGTGTTGCTGGCCCTCGCCTTCCCTTGGCAGCCCTTCCACAGCCCCACAGACACGGGGGCTCCGGCCTCCAACCCGGTGATGGTGCCGACGTTGCATTGCTCGCTCTCAGCGCCGCCGCCAGAGCCCAGCTCCGAAATGGCCAACGTCCAGCGCCTGCTCCCCCACCAAAGGGGCTAGGGCTGCCAGGTGTTGCTGGCCCTCGCCTTCCCTTGGCAGCCCTTCCACAGCCCCACAGACACGGGGGCTCCGGGCTTGCCAGCCTGGTGATGGTGCCGACGTTGCCTTGCTCGCTCTCAGCGCCGCCGCCAGAGCCCAGCTCCGAAATGGCCAACGTCCAGCGACTGCTCCCCCACCAAAGGGGCCAGGGCTGCCAGGTGTTGCTGGCCCTCGCCTTCCCTTGGCAGCCCTTCCACAGCCCCACAGACACGGGGGCTCCGGGCTTGCCAGCCCGGTGATGGTGCCGACGCTGCCTTGCTCGCTCTCAGCGCCGCCGCCAGAGCCCAGCTCCGAAATGGCCAACGTCCAGCGCCTGCTCCCCCACCAAAGGGGCTAGGGCTGCCAGGTGTTGCTGGCCCTCGCCTTCCCTTGGCAGCCCTTCCACAGCCCCACAGACACGGGGGCTCCGGGCTTGCCAGCCCGGTGATGGTGCCGACGTTGCCTTGCTCGCTCTCAGCGCCGCCGCCAGAGCCCAGCTCCGAAATGGCCAACGTCCAGCGCCTGCTCCCCCACCAAAGGGGCCAGGGCTGCCAGGTGTTGCTGGCCCTCGCCTTCCCTTGGCAGCCCTTCCACAGCCCCACAGACACGGGGGCTCCGGGCTCACCAGCCCGGTGATGGTGCCGACGTTGCCTTGCTCGCTCTCAGTGCCGCCGCCAGAGCCCAGCTCCGAAATGGCCAACGTCTAGCGCCTGCTCCCCCACCAAAGGGGCTAGGGCTGCCAGGTGTTGCTGGCCCTCGCCTTCCCTTGGCAGCCCTTCCACAGCCCCACAGACACGGGGGCTCCGGGCTTGCCAGCCCGGTGATGGTGCCGACGTTGCCTTGCTCGCTCTCAGCGCCGCCGCCAGAGCCCAGCTCCGAAATGGCCAACGTCCAGCGCCTGCTCCCCCACCAAAGGGGCCAGGGCTGCCAGGTGTTGCTGGCCCTCGCCTTCCCTTGGCAGCCCTTCCACAGCCCCACAGACACGGGGGCTCCGGCCTCCAACCCGGTGATGGTGCCGACGTTGCCTTGCTCGCTCTCAGCGCCGCCGCCAGAGCCCAGCTCCGAAATGGCCAACGTCCAGCGCCTGCTCCCCCACCAAAGGGGCCAGGGCTGCCAGGTGTTGCTGGCCCTCGCCTTCCCTTGGCAGCCCTTCCACAGCCCCACAGACACGGGGGCTCCGGGCTTGCCAGCCTGGTGATGGTACCGACGTTGCCTTGCCCGCTCTCAGCGCCGCCGCCAGAGCCCAGCTCCGAAATGGCCAACGTCCAGCGCCTGCTCCCCCACCAAAGGGGCCAGGGCTGCCAGGTGTTGCTGGCCCTCGCCTTCCATTGGCAGCCCTTCCACAGCCCCACAGACACGGGGGCTCCGGGCTTGCCAGCCCGGTGATGGTGCCGACGCTGCCTTGCTCGCTCTCAGCGCCGCCGCCAGAGCCCAGCTCCGAAATGGCCAACGTCCAGCGACTGCTCCCCCACCAAAGGGACCAGGGGTGCCAGGTGTTGCTGGCCCTCGCCTTCCCTTGGCAGCCCTTCCACAGCCCCACAGACACGGGGGCTCCGGGCTTGCCAGCCCGGTGATGGTGCCGACGTTGCCTTGCTCGCTCTCAGTGCCGCCGCCAGAGCCCAGCTCCGAAATGGCCAACGTCCAGCGCCTGCTCCCCCACCAAAGGGGCCAGGGCTGCCAGGTGTTGCTGGCCCTCGCCTTCCCTTGGCAGCCCTTCCACAGCCCCACAGACACGGGGGCTCCGGGCTTGCCAGCCCGGTGACGGTGCCGACGTTGCCTTGCTCGCTCTCAGCGCCGCCGCCAGAGCCCAGCTCCGAAATGGCCAACGTCCAGCGCCTGCTCCCCCACCAAAGGGGCCAGGGCTGCCAGGTGTTGCTGGCCCTCGCCTTCCCTTGGCAGCCCTTCCACAGCCCCACAGACACGGGGGTTCCGGGCTCCCAACCCGGTGATGGTGCCGACGTTGCCTTGCTCGCTCTCAGCGCCGCCGCCAAACCCCAGCTCCGAAATGGCAAACGTCCAGCGCCTGCTCCCCCACCTAAGGGGCCAGGGCTGCCAGGTGTTGCTGGCCCTCGCCTTCCCTTGGCAGCCCTTCCACAGCCCCACAGACACGGGGGCTCCGGGCTTGCCAGCCTGGTGATGGTACCGACGTTGCCTTGCCCGCTCTCAGCGCCGCCGCCAGAGCCCAGCTCCGAAATGGCAAACGTCCAGCGCCTGCTCCCCCACCAAAGGGGCCAGGGCTGCCAGGTGTTGCTGGCCCTCGCCTTCCCTTGGCAGCCCTTCCACAGCCCCACAGACACGGGGGCTCCGGGCTTGCCAGCCCGGTGATGGTGCCGACGCTGCCTTGCTCGCTCTCAGCGCCGCCGCCAGAGCCCAGCTCCGAAATGGCCAACGTCCAGCGACTGCTCCCCCACCAAAGGGACCAGGGGTGCCAGGTGTTGCTGGCCCTCGCCTTCCCTTGGCAGCCCTTCCACAGCCCCACAGACACGGGGGCTCCGGGCTTGCCAGCCCGGTGATGGTGCCGACGTTGCCTTGCTCGCTCTCAGTGCCGCCGCCAGAGCCCAGCTCCGAAATGGCCAACGTCCAGCGCCTGCTCCCCCACCAAAGGGGCTAGGGCTGCCAGGTGTTGCTGGCCCTCGCCTTCCCTTGGCAGCCCTTCCACAGCCCCACAGACACGGGGGCTCCGGGCTTGCCAGCCCGGTGATGGTGCCGACGTTGCCTTGCTCGCTCTCAGCGCCGCCGCCAGAGCCCAGCTCCGAAATGGCCAACGTCCAGCGCCTGCTCCCCCACCAAAGGGGCCAGGGCTGCCAGGTGTTGCTGGCCCTCGCCTTCCCTTGGCAGCCCTTCCACAGCCCCACAGACACGGGGGCTCCGGGCTTGCCAGCCCGGTGATGGTGCCGACGCTGCCTTGCTCGCTCTCAGCGCCGCCGCCAGAGCCCAGCTCCGAAATGGCCAACGTCCAGCGACTGCTCCCCCACCAAAGGGGCCAGGGCTGCCAGGTGTTGCTGGCCCTCGCCTTCCCTTGGCAGCCCTTCCACAGCCCCACAGACACGGGGGTTCCGGGCTCCCAACCCGGTGATGGTGCCGACGTTGCCTTGCTCGCTCTCAGCGCCGCCGCCAGAGCCCAGCTCCGAAATGGCCAACGTCCAGCGCCTGCTCCCCCACCAAAGGGGCCAGGGCTGCCAGGTGTTGCTGGCCCTCGCCTTCCCTTGGCAGCCCTTCCACAGCCCCACAGACACGGGGGCTCCGGGCTTGCCAGCCCGGTGATGGTGCCGACGCTGCCTTGCTCGCTCTCAGCGCCGCCGCCAGAGCCCAGCTCCGAAATGGCCAACGTCCAGCGCCTGCTCCCCCACCAAAGGGGCTAGGGCTGCCAGGTGTTGCTGGCCCTCGCCTTCCCTTGGCAGCCCTTCCACAGCCCCACAGACACGGGGGCTCCGGGCTTGCCAGCCCGGTGATGGTGCCGACGTTGCCTTGCTCGCTCTCAGCGCCGCCGCCAGAGCCCAGCTCCGAAATGGCCAACGTCCAGCGCCTGCTCCCCCACCAAAGGGGCCAGGGCTGCCAGGTGTTGCTGGCCCTCGCCTTCCCTTGGCAGCCCTTCCACAGCCCCACAGACACGGGGGCTCCGGGCTCACCAGCCCGGTGATGGTGCCGACGTTGCCTTGCTCGCTCTCAGTGCCGCCGCCAGAGCCCAGCTCCGAAATGGCCAACGTCTAGCGCCTGCTCCCCCACCAAAGGGGCTAGGGCTGCCAGGTGTTGCTGGCCCTCGCCTTCCCTTGGCAGCCCTTCCACAGCCCCACAGACACGGGGGCTCCGGGCTCGCCAGCCCGGTGATGGTGCCGACGTTGCCTTGCTCGCTCTCAGCGCCGCCGCCAGAGCCCAGCTCCGAAATGGCCAACGTCCAGCGCCTGCTCCCCCACCAAAGGGGCCAGGGCTGCCAGGTGTTGCTGGCCCTCGCCTTCCCTTGGCAGCCCTTCCACAGCCCCACAGACACGGGGGCTCCGGCCTCCAACCCGGTGATGGTGCCGACGTTGCCTTGCTCGCTCTCAGCGCCGCCGCCAGAGCCCAGCTCCGAAATGGCCAACGTCCAGCGCCTGCTCCCCCACCAAAGGGGCCAGGGCTGCCAGGTGTTGCTGGCCCTCGCCTTCCCTTGGCAGCCCTTCCACAGCCCCACAGACACGGGGGCTCCGGGCTTGCCAGCCTGGTGATGGTACCGACGTTGCCTTGCCCGCTCTCAGCGCCGCCGCCAGAGCCCAGCTCCGAAATGGCCAACGTCCAGCGCCTGCTCCCCCACCAAAGGGGCCAGGGCTGCCAGGTGTTGCTGGCCCTCGCCTTCCATTGGCAGCCCTTCCACAGCCCCACAGACACGGGGGCTCCGGGCTTGCCAGCCCGGTGATGGTGCCGACGCTGCCTTGCTCGCTCTCAGCGCCGCCGCCAGAGCCCAGCTCCGAAATGGCCAACGTCCAGCGCCTGCTCCCCCACCAAAGGGGCCAGGGCTGCCAGGTGTTGCTGGCCCTCGCCTTCCCTTGGCAGCCCTTCCACAGCCCCACAGACACGGGGGCTCCGGGCTTGCCAGCCCGGTGATGGTGCCGACGCTGCCTTGCTCGCTCTCAGCGCCGCCGCCAGAGCCCAGCTCCGAAATGGCCAACGTCCAGCGCCTGCTCCCCCACCAAAGGGGCTAGGGCTGCCAGGTGTTGCTGGCCCTCGCCTTCCCTTGGCAGCCCTTCCACAGCCCCACAGACACGGGGGCTCCGGGCTTGCCAGCCCGGTGATGGTGCCGACGTTGCCTTGCTCGCTCTCAGCGCCGCCGCCAGAGCCCAGCTCCGAAATGGCCAACGTCCAGCGCCTGCTCCCCCACCAAAGGGGCCAGGGCTGCCAGGTGTTGCTGGCCCTCGCCTTCCCTTGGCAGCCCTTCCACAGCCCCACAGACACGGGGGCTCCGGGCTCACCAGCCCGGTGATGGTGCCGACGTTGCCTTGCTCGCTCTCAGTGCCGCCGCCAGAGCCCAGCTCCGAAATGGCCAACGTCTAGCGCCTGCTCCCCCACCAAAGGGGCTAGGGCTGCCAGGTGTTGCTGGCCCTCGCCTTCCCTTGGCAGCCCTTCCACAGCCCCACAGACACGGGGGCTCCGGGCTTGCCAGCCCGGTGATGGTGCCGACGTTGCCTTGCTCGCTCTCAGCGCCGCCGCCAGAGCCCAGCTCCGAAATGGCCAACGTCCAGCGCCTGCTCCCCCACCAAAGGGGCCAGGGCTGCCAGGTGTTGCTGGCCCTCGCCTTCCCTTGGCAGCCCTTCCACAGCCCCACAGACACGGGGGCTCCGGCCTCCAACCCGGTGATGGTGCCGACGTTGCCTTGCTCGCTCTCAGCGCCGCCGCCAGAGCCCAGCTCCGAAATGGCCAACGTCCAGCGCCTGCTCCCCCACCAAAGGGGCCAGGGCTGCCAGGTGTTGCTGGCCCTCGCCTTCCCTTGGCAGCCCTTCCACAGCCCCACAGACACGGGGGCTCCGGGCTTGCCAGCCTGGTGATGGTACCGACGTTGCCTTGCCCGCTCTCAGCGCCGCCGCCAGAGCCCAGCTCCGAAATGGCCAACGTCCAGCGCCTGCTCCCCCACCAAAGGGGCCAGGGCTGCCAGGTGTTGCTGGCCCTCGCCTTCCATTGGCAGCCCTTCCACAGCCCCACAGACACGGGGGCTCCGGGCTTGCCAGCCCGGTGATGGTGCCGACGCTGCCTTGCTCGCTCTCAGCGCCGCCGCCAGAGCCCAGCTCCGAAATGGCCAACGTCCAGCGACTGCTCCCCCACCAAAGGGACCAGGGGTGCCAGGTGTTGCTGGCCCTCGCCTTCCCTTGGCAGCCCTTCCACAGCCCCACAGACACGGGGGCTCCGGGCTTGCCAGCCCGGTGATGGTGCCGACGTTGCCTTGCTCGCTCTCAGTGCCGCCGCCAGAGCCCAGCTCCGAAATGGCCAACGTCCAGCGCCTGCTCCCCCACCAAAGGGGCCAGGGCTGCCAGGTGTTGCTGGCCCTCGCCTTCCCTTGGCAGCCCTTCCACAGCCCCACAGACACGGGGGCTCCGGGCTTGCCAGCCCGGTGACGGTGCCGACGTTGCCTTGCTCGCTCTCAGCGCCGCCGCCAGAGCCCAGCTCCGAAATGGCCAACGTCCAGCGCCTGCTCCCCCACCAAAGGGGCCAGGGCTGCCAGGTGTTGCTGGCCCTCGCCTTCCCTTGGCAGCCCTTCCACAGCCCCACAGACACGGGGGTTCCGGGCTCCCAACCCGGTGATGGTGCCGACGTTGCCTTGCTCGCTCTCAGCGCCGCCGCCAAACCCCAGCTCCGAAATGGCAAACGTCCAGCGCCTGCTCCCCCACCTAAGGGGCCAGGGCTGCCAGGTGTTGCTGGCCCTCGCCTTCCCTTGGCAGCCCTTCCACAGCCCCACAGACACGGGGGCTCCGGGCTTGCCAGCCTGGTGATGGTACCGACGTTGCCTTGCCCGCTCTCAGCGCCGCCGCCAGAGCCCAGCTCCGAAATGGCAAACGTCCAGCGCCTGCTCCCCCACCAAAGGGGCCAGGGCTGCCAGGTGTTGCTGGCCCTCGCCTTCCCTTGGCAGCCCTTCCACAGCCCCACAGACACGGGGGCTCCGGGCTTGCCAGCCCGGTGATGGTGCCGACGCTGCCTTGCTCGCTCTCAGCGCCGCCGCCAGAGCCCAGCTCCGAAATGGCCAACGTCCAGCGACTGCTCCCCCACCAAAGGGACCAGGGGTGCCAGGTGTTGCTGGCCCTCGCCTTCCCTTGGCAGCCCTTCCACAGCCCCACAGACACGGGGGCTCCGGGCTTGCCAGCCCGGTGATGGTGCCGACGTTGCCTTGCTCGCTCTCAGTGCCGCCGCCAGAGCCCAGCTCCGAAATGGCCAACGTCCAGCGCCTGCTCCCCCACCAAAGGGGCTAGGGCTGCCAGGTGTTGCTGGCCCTCGCCTTCCCTTGGCAGCCCTTCCACAGCCCCACAGACACGGGGGCTCCGGGCTTGCCAGCCCGGTGATGGTGCCGACGTTGCCTTGCTCGCTCTCAGCGCCGCCGCCAGAGCCCAGCTCCGAAATGGCGAACGTCCAGCGCCTGCTCCCCCACCAAAGGGGCCAGGGCTGCCAGGTGTTGCTGGCCCTCGCCTTCCCTTGGCAGCCCTTCCACAGCCCCACAGACACGGGGGCTCCGGGCTTGCCAGCCCGGTGATGGTGCCGACGCTGCCTTGCTCGCTCTCAGCGCCGCCGCCAGAGCCCAGCTCCGAAATGGCCAACGTCCAGCGACTGCTCCCCCACCAAAGGGGCCAGGGCTGCCAGGTGTTGCTGGCCCTCGCCTTCCCTTGGCAGCCCTTCCACAGCCCCACAGACACGGGGGTTCCGGGCTCCCAACCCGGTGATGGTGCCGACGTTGCCTTGCTCGCTCTCAGCGCCGCCGCCAGAGCCCAGCTCCGAAATGGCCAACGTCCAGCGCCTGCTCCCCCACCAAAGGGGCCAGGGCTGCCAGGTGTTGCTGGCCCTCGCCTTCCCTTGGCAGCCCTTCCACAGCCCCACAGACACGGGGGCTCCGGGCTCACCAGCCCGGTGATGGTGCCGACGTTGCCTTGCTCGCTCTCAGTGCCGCCGCCAGAGCCCAGCTCCGAAATGGCCAACGTCCAGCGCCTGCTCCCCCACCAAAGGGGCTAGGGCTGCCAGGTGTTGCTGGCCCTTGCCTTCCCTTGGCAGCCCTTCCACAGCCCCACAGACACGGGGGCTCCGGGCTTGCCAGCCCGGTGATGGTGCCGACGTTGCCTTGCTCGCTCTCAGCGCCGCCGCCAGAGCCCAGCTCCGAAATGGCCAACGTCCAGCGCCTGCTCCCCCACCAAAGGGGCCAGGGCTGCCAGGTGTTGCTGGCCCTTGCCTTCCCTTGGCAGCCCTTCCACAGCCCCACAGACACGGGGGCTCCGGGCTCCCAACCTGGTGATGGTGCCGACGTTGCCTTGCTCGCTCTCAGCGCCGCCGCCAGAGCCCAGCTCCGAAATGGCCAACGTCCAGCGCCTGCTCCCCCACCAAAGGGGCCAGGGCTGCCAGGTGTTGCTGGCCCTCGCCTTCCCTTGGCAGCCCTTCCACAGCACCACAGACACGGGGGCTCCGGGCTTGCCAGCCTGGTGATGGTACCGACGTTGCCTTGCCCGCTCTCAGCGCCGCCGCCAGAGCCCAGCTCCGAAATGGCCAACGTCCAGCGCCTGCTCCCCCACCAAAGGGGCCAGGGCTGCCAGGTGTTGCTGGCCCTCGCCTTCCCTTGGCAGCCCTTCCACAGCCCCACAGACACGGGGGCTCCGGGCTTGCCAGCCCGGTGATGGTGCCGACGCTGCTTGCTCGCTCTCAGCACCGCCGCCAGAGCCCAGCTCCGAAATGGCCAACGTCCAGCGCCTGCTCCCCCACCAAAGGGGCCAGGGCTGCCAGGTGTTGCTGGCCCTCGCCTTCCCTTGGCAGCCCTTCCACAGCCCCACAGACACGGGGGCTCCGGCCTCCAACCCGGTGATGGTGCCGACGTTGCCTTGCTCGCTCTCAGCGCCGCCGCCAGAGCCCAGCTCCGAAATGGCCAACGTCCAGCGCCTGCTCCCCCACCAAAGGGGCCAGGGCTGCCAGGTGTTGCTGGCCCTCGCCTTCCCTTGGCAGCCCTTCCACAGCCCCACAGACACGGGGGCTCCGGGCTTGCCAGCCTGGTGATGGTACCGACGTTGCCTTGCCCGCTCTCAGCGCCGCCGCCAGAGCCCAGCTCCGAAATGGCCAACGTCCAGCGCCTGCTCCCCCACCAAAGGGGCCAGGGCTGCCAGGTGTTGCTGGCCCTCGCCTTCCCTTGGCAGCCCTTCCACAGCCCCACAGACACGGGGGCTCCGGGCTTGCCAGCCCGGTGATGGTGCCGACGCTGCTTGCTCGCTCTCAGCACCGCCGCCAGAGCCCAGCTCCGAAATGGCCAACGTCCAGCGACTGCTCCCCCACCAAAGGGGCCAGGGCTGCCAGGTGTTGCTGGCCCTCGCCTTCCCTTGGCAGCCCTTCCACAGCCCCACAGACACGGGGGCTCCGGGCTTGCCAGCCCGGTGATGGTGCCGACATTGCCTTGCTCGCTCTCAGTGCCGCCGCCAGAGCCCAGCTCCGAAATGGCCAACGTCCAGCGCCTGCTCCCCCACCAAAGGGGCTAGGGCTGCCAGGTGTTGCTGGCCCTCGCCTTCCCTTGGCAGCCCTTCCACAGCCCCACAGACACGGGGGCTCCGGGATTGCCAGCCCGGTGATGGTGCCGACGTTGCCTTGCTCGCTCTCAGCGCCGCCGCCAGAGCCCAGCTCCGAAATGGCCAACGTCCAGCGCCTGCTCCCCCACCAAAGGGGCCAGGGCTGCCAGGTGTTGCTGGCCCTCGCCTTCCCTTGGCAGCCCTTCCACAGCCCCACAGACACGGGGGCTCCGGGATTGCCAGCCCGGTGATGGTGCCGACGTTGCCTTGCTCGCTCTCAGCGCCGCCGCCAGAGCCCAGCTCCGAAATGGCCAACGTCCAGCGCCTGCTCCCCCACCAAAGGGGCCAGGGCTGCCAGGTGTTGCTGGCCCTCGCCTTCCCTTGGCAGCCCTTCCACAGCCCCACAGACACGGGGGCTCCGGGCTCACCAGCCCGGTGATGGTGCCGACGTTGCCTTGCTCGCTCTCAGCGCCGCCGCCAGAGCCCAGCTCCGAAATTGCGAACGTCCAGCGACTGCTCCCCCACCAAAGGGGCCAGGGCTGCCAGGTGTTGCTGGCCCTCGCCTTCCCTTGGCAGCCCTTCCACAGCCCCACAGACACGGGGGCTCCGGGATTGCCAGCCCGGTGATGGTGCCGACGTTGCCTTGCTCGCTCTCAGTGCCGCCGCCAGAGCCCAGCTCCGAAATGGCGAACGTCCAGCGCCTGCTCCCCCACCAAAGGGGCCAGGGCTGCCAGGTGTTGCTGGCCCTCGCCTTCCCTTGGCAGCCCTTCCACAGCCCCACAGACACGGGGGCTCCGGGCTCGCCAGCCCGGTGATGGTGCCGACGTTGCCTTGCTCGCTCTCAGTGCCGCCGCCAGAGCCCAGCTCCGAAATGGCCAACGTCCAGCGCCTGCTCCCCCACCAAAGGGGCTAGGGCTGCCAGGTGTTGCTGGCCCTCGCCTTCCCTTGGCAGCCCTTCCACAGCCCCACAGACACGGGGGCTCCGGGCTTGCCAGCCCGGTGATGGTGCCGACGTTGCCTTGCTCGCTCTCAGCGCCGCCGCCAGAGCCCAGCTCCGAAATGGCCAACGTCCAGCGCCTGCTCCCCCACCAAAGGGGCCAGGGCTGCCAGGTGTTGCTGGCCCTCGCCTTCCCTTGGCAGCCCTTCCACAGCCCCACAGACACGGGGGCTCCGGGCTCCCAACCCGGTGATGGTGCCGACGTTGCCTTGCTCGCTCTCAGCGCCGCCGCCAGAGCCCAGCTCCGAAATGGCCAACGTCCAGCGCCTGCTCCCCCACCAAAGGGGCCAGGGCTGCCAGGTGTTGCTGGCCCTCGCCTTCCCTTGGCAGCCCTTCCACAGCCCCACAGACACGGGGGCTCCGGGCTTGCCAGCCTGGTGATGGTGCCGACGTTGCCTTGCTCGCTCTCAGCGCCGCCGCCAGAGCCCAGCTCCGAAATGGCCAACGTCCAGCGCCTGCTCCCCCACCAAAGGGGCCAGGGCTGCCAGGTGTTGCTGGCCCTCGCCTTCCCTTGGCAGCCCTTCCACAGCCCCACAGACACGGGGGCTCCGGGCTTGCCAGCCCGGTGATGGTGCCGACGCTGCTTGCTCGCTCTCAGCACCGCCGCCAGAGCCCAGCTCCGAAATGGCCAACGTCCAGCGCCTGCTCCCCCACCAAAGGGGCCAGGGCTGCCAGGTGTTGCTGGCCCTCGCCTTCCCTTGGCAGCCCTTCCACAGCCCCACAGACACGGGGGCTCCGGCCTCCAACCCGGTGATGGTGCCGACGTTGCCTTGCTCGCTCTCAGCGCCGCCGCCAGAGCCCAGCTCCGAAATGGCCAACGTCCAGCGCCTGCTCCCCCACCAAAGGGGCCAGGGCTGCCAGGTGTTGCTGGCCCTCGCCTTCCCTTGGCAGCCCTTCCACAGCCCCACAGACACGGGGGCTCCGGGCTTGCCAGCCTGGTGATGGTACCGACGTTGCCTTGCCCGCTCTCAGCGCCGCCGCCAGAGCCCAGCTCCGAAATGGCCAACGTCCAGCGCCTGCTCCCCCACCAAAGGGGCCAGGGCTGCCAGGTGTTGCTGGCCCTCGCCTTCCCTTGGCAGCCCTTCCACAGCCCCACAGACACGGGGGCTCCGGGCTTGCCAGCCCGGTGATGGTGCCGACGTTGCCTTGCTCGCTCTCAGCGCCGCCGCCAGAGCCCAGCTCCGAAATGGCCAACGTCCAGCGCCTGCTCCCCCACCAAAGGGGCCAGGGCTGCCAGGTGTTGCTGGCCCTCGCCTTCCCTTGGCAGCCCTTCCACAGCCCCACAGACACGGGGGCTCCGGGCTCCCAACCCGGTGATGGTGCCGACGTTGCCTTGCTCGCTCTCAGCGCCGCCGCCAGAGCCCAGCTCCGAAATGGCCAACGTCCAGCGCCTGCTCCCCCACCAAAGGGGCCAGGGCTGCCAGGTGTTGCTGGCCCTCGCCTTCCCTTGGCAGCCCTTCCACAGCCCCACAGACACGGGGGCTCCGGGCTTGCCAGCCTGGTGATGGTGCCGACGTTGCCTTGCTCGCTCTCAGCGCCGCCGCCAGAGCCCAGCTCCGAAATGGCCAACGTCCAGCGCCTGCTCCCCCACCAAAGGGGCCAGGGCTGCCAGGTGTTGCTGGCCCTCGCCTTCCCTTGGCAGCCCTTCCACAGCCCCACAGACACGGGGGCTCCGGGCTTGCCAGCCCGGTGATGGTGCCGACGCTGCTTGCTCGCTCTCAGCACCGCCGCCAGAGCCCAGCTCCGAAATGGCCAACGTCCAGCGCCTGCTCCCCCACCAAAGGGGCCAGGGCTGCCAGGTGTTGCTGGCCCTCGCCTTCCCTTGGCAGCCCTTCCACAGCCCCACAGACACGGGGGCTCCGGCCTCCAACCCGGTGATGGTGCCGACGTTGCCTTGCTCGCTCTCAGCGCCGCCGCCAGAGCCCAGCTCCGAAATGGCCAACGTCCAGCGCCTGCTCCCCCACCAAAGGGGCCAGGGCTGCCAGGTGTTGCTGGCCCTCGCCTTCCCTTGGCAGCCCTTCCACAGCCCCACAGACACGGGGGCTCCGGGCTTGCCAGCCTGGTGATGGTACCGACGTTGCCTTGCCCGCTCTCAGCGCCGCCGCCAGAGCCCAGCTCCGAAATGGCCAACGTCCAGCGCCTGCTCCCCCACCAAAGGGGCCAGGGCTGCCAGGTGTTGCTGGCCCTCGCCTTCCCTTGGCAGCCCTTCCACAGCCCCACAGACACGGGGGCTCCGGGCTTGCCAGCCCGGTGATGGTGCCGACGCTGCTTGCTCGCTCTCAGCACCGCCGCCAGAGCCCAGCTCCGAAATGGCCAACGTCCAGCGACTGCTCCCCCACCAAAGGGGCCAGGGCTGCCAGGTGTTGCTGGCCCTCGCCTTCCCTTGGCAGCCCTTCCACAGCCCCACAGACACGGGGGCTCCGGGCTTGCCAGCCCGGTGATGGTGCCGACATTGCCTTGCTCGCTCTCAGTGCCGCCGCCAGAGCCCAGCTCCGAAATGGCCAACGTCCAGCGCCTGCTCCCCCACCAAAGGGGCTAGGGCTGCCAGGTGTTGCTGGCCCTCGCCTTCCCTTGGCAGCCCTTCCACAGCCCCACAGACACGGGGGCTCCGGGATTGCCAGCCCGGTGATGGTGCCGACGTTGCCTTGCTCGCTCTCAGCGCCGCCGCCAGAGCCCAGCTCCGAAATGGCCAACGTCCAGCGCCTGCTCCCCCACCAAAGGGGCCAGGGCTGCCAGGTGTTGCTGGCCCTCGCCTTCCCTTGGCAGCCCTTCCACAGCCCCACAGACACGGGGGCTCCGGGATTGCCAGCCCGGTGATGGTGCCGACGTTGCCTTGCTCGCTCTCAGCGCCGCCGCCAGAGCCCAGCTCCGAAATGGCCAACGTCCAGCGCCTGCTCCCCCACCAAAGGGGCCAGGGCTGCCAGGTGTTGCTGGCCCTCGCCTTCCCTTGGCAGCCCTTCCACAGCCCCACAGACACGGGGGCTCCGGGCTCACCAGCCCGGTGATGGTGCCGACGTTGCCTTGCTCGCTCTCAGCGCCGCCGCCAGAGCCCAGCTCCGAAATTGCGAACGTCCAGCGACTGCTCCCCCACCAAAGGGGCCAGGGCTGCCAGGTGTTGCTGGCCCTCGCCTTCCCTTGGCAGCCCTTCCACAGCCCCACAGACACGGGGGCTCCGGGATTGCCAGCCCGGTGATGGTGCCGACGTTGCCTTGCTCGCTCTCAGTGCCGCCGCCAGAGCCCAGCTCCGAAATGGCGAACGTCCAGCGCCTGCTCCCCCACCAAAGGGGCCAGGGCTGCCAGGTGTTGCTGGCCCTCGCCTTCCCTTGGCAGCCCTTCCACAGCCCCACAGACACGGGGGCTCCGGGCTCGCCAGCCCGGTGATGGTGCCGACGTTGCCTTGCTCGCTCTCAGTGCCGCCGCCAGAGCCCAGCTCCGAAATGGCCAACGTCCAGCGCCTGCTCCCCCACCAAAGGGGCTAGGGCTGCCAGGTGTTGCTGGCCCTCGCCTTCCCTTGGCAGCCCTTCCACAGCCCCACAGACACGGGGGCTCCGGGCTTGCCAGCCCGGTGATGGTGCCGACGTTGCCTTGCTCGCTCTCAGCGCCGCCGCCAGAGCCCAGCTCCGAAATGGCCAACGTCCAGCGCCTGCTCCCCCACCAAAGGGGCCAGGGCTGCCAGGTGTTGCTGGCCCTCGCCTTCCCTTGGCAGCCCTTCCACAGCCCCACAGACACGGGGGCTCCGGGCTCCCAACCCGGTGATGGTGCCGACGTTGCCTTGCTCGCTCTCAGCGCCGCCGCCAGAGCCCAGCTCCGAAATGGCCAACGTCCAGCGCCTGCTCCCCCACCAAAGGGGCCAGGGCTGCCAGGTGTTGCTGGCCCTCGCCTTCCCTTGGCAGCCCTTCCACAGCCCCACAGACACGGGGGCTCCGGGCTTGCCAGCCTGGTGATGGTGCCGACGTTGCCTTGCTCGCTCTCAGCGCCGCCGCCAGAGCCCAGCTCCGAAATGGCCAACGTCCAGCGCCTGCTCCCCCACCAAAGGGGCCAGGGCTGCCAGGTGTTGCTGGCCCTCGCCTTCCCTTGGCAGCCCTTCCACAGCCCCACAGACACGGGGGCTCCGGGCTTGCCAGCCCGGTGATGGTGCCGACGTTGCCTTGCTCGCTCTCAGCGCCGCCGCCAGAGCCCAGCTCCGAAATGGCCAACGTCCAGCGCCTGCTCCCCCACCAAAGGGGCCAGGGCTGCCAGGTGTTGCTGGCCCTCGCCTTCCCTTGGCAGCCCTTCCACAGCCCCACAGACACGGGGGCTCCGGGATTGCCAGCCCGGTGATGGTGCCGACGTTGCCTTGCTCGCTCTCAGTGCCGCCGCCAGAGCCCAGCTCCGAAATGGCCAACGTCCAGCGCCTGCTCCCCCACCAAAGGGGCTAGGGCTGCCAGGTGTTGCTGGCCCTCGCCTTCCCTTGGCAGCCCTTCCACAGCCCCACAGACACGGGGGCTCCGGGCTTGCCAGCCCGGTGATGGTGCCGACGTTGCCTTGCTCGCTCTCAGCGCCGCCGCCAGAGCCCAGCTCCGAAATGGCCAACGTCCAGCGCCTGCTCCCCCACCAAAGGGGCCAGGGCTGCCAGGTGTTGCTGGCCCTCGTCTTCCCTTGGCAGCCCTTCCACAGCCCCACAGACACGGGGGCTCCGGGCTTGCCAGCCCGGTGATGGTGCCGACGTTGCCTTGCTCGCTCTCAGCGCCGCCGCCAGAGCCCAGCTCCGAAATGGCCAACGTCCAGCGCCTGCTCCCCCACCAAAGGGGCTAGGGCTGCCAGGTGTTGCTGGCCCTCGCCTTCCCTTGGCAGCCCTTCCACAGCCCCACAGACACGGGGGCTCCGGGCTTGCCAGCCCGGTGATGGTGCCGACGTTGCCTTGCTCGCTCTCAGCGCCGCCGCCAGAGCCCAGCTCCGAAATGGCCAACGTCCAGCGCCTGCTCCCCCACCAAAGGGGCCAGGGCTGCCAGGTGTTGCTGGCCCTCGCCTTCCCTTGGAACCCCCTCCACAGCCCCACAGACACTGGGGCTCCGGGATTGCCAGCCCGGTGATGGTGCCGACGTTGCCTTGCTCGCTCTCAGTGCTGCCGCCAGAGCCCAGCTCCGAAATTGCGAACGTCCAGCGCCTGCTCCCCCACCAAAGGGGCCAGGGCTGCCAGGTGTTGCTGGCCCTCGCCTTCCCTTGGCTGCCCTTCCACAGCCCCACAGGCACGGGGGCTCCGGGGTCACCAGCCCGGTGATGGTGCTGACGTTGCCTTGCTCGCTCTCAGCGCCGCCGCCAAACCCCAGCTCCGAAATGGCAAACGTCCAGCGCCTGCTCCCCCACCAAAGGGGCCAGGGCTGCCAGGTGTTGCTGGCCCTCGCCTTCCCTTGGCAGCCCTTCCACAGCCCCACAGACACGGGGGCTCCGGGCTTGCCAGCCCGGTGATGGTGCCGACGTTGCCTTGCTCGCTCTCAGCGCCGCCGCCAGAGCCCAGCTCCGAAATGGCCAACGTCCAGCGACTGCTCCCCCACCAAAGGGGCCAGGGCTGCCAGGTGTTGCTGGCCCTCGCCTTCCCTTGGCAGCCCTTCCACAGCCCCACAGACACGGGGGCTCCGGGCTCACCAGCCCGGTGATGGTGCCGACGTTGCCTTGCTCGCTCTCAGCGCCGCCGCCAGAGCCCAGCTCCGAAATGGCCAACGTCCAGCGCCTGCTCCCCCACCAAAGGGGCCAGGGCTGCCAGGTGTTGCTGGCCCTCGCCTTCCCTTGGCAGTCCTTCCACAGCCCCACAGACACGGGGGCTCCGGGCTTGCCAGCCCGGTGATGGTGCCGACGTTGCCTTGCTCGCTCTCAGTGCTGCCGCCAGAGCCCAGCTCCGAAATGGCCAACGTCCAGCGACTGCTCCCCCACCAAAGGGGCCAGGGCTGCCAGGTGTTGCTGGCCCTCGCCTTCCCTTGGCAGCCCTTCCACAGCCCCACAGACACGGGGGCTCCGGGCTTGCCAGCCCGGTGACGGTGCCAACGTTGCCTTGCTCGCTCTCAGCGCCGCCGCCAGAGCCCAGCTCCGAAATGGCCAACGTCCAGCGCCTGCTCCCCCACCAAAGGGGCCAGGGCTGCCAGGTGTTGCTGGCCCTCGCCTTCCCTTGGCAGCCCTTCCACAGCCCCACAGACACGGGGGCTCCGGGATTGCCAGCCCGGTGATGGTGCCAACGTTGCCTTGCTCGCTCTCAGCGCCGCCGCCAGAGCCCAGCTCCGAAATGGCCAACGTCCAGCGCCTGCTCCCCCACCAAAGGGGCCAGGGCTGCCAGGTGTTGCTGGCCCTCGCCTTCCCTTGGCAGCCCTTCCACAGCCCCACAGACACGGGGGCTCCGGGCTCACCAGCCCGTGATGGTGCCGACGTTGCCTTGCTCGCTCTCAGTGCCGCCGCCAGAGCCCAGCTCCGAAATGGCCAACGTCCAGCGACTGCTCCCCCACCAAAGGGGCCAGGGCTGCCAGGTGTTGCTGGCCCTCGCCTTCCCTTGGCAGCCCTTCCACAGCCCCACAGACACGGGGGCTCCGGGATTGCCAGCCCGCTGATGGTGCCGACGTTGCCTTGCTCGCTCTCAGCGCCGCCGCCAGCCCCAGCTCCGAAATGGCAACGTCCAGCGCCTGCTCCCCCACCAAAGGGGCCAGGGCTGCTAGGTGTTGCTGGCCCTCGCCTTCCCTTGGCAGCCCTTCCACAGCCCCACAGACACGGGGGCTCCGGGCTTGCCAGCCCGGTGACGGTGCCGACGTTGCCTTGCTCGCTCTCAGCGCCGCCGCCAGAGCCCAGCTCCGAAATGGCCAACGTCCAGCGCCTGCTCCCCCACCAAAGGGGCCAGGGCTGCCAGGTGTTGCTGGCCCTCGCCTTCCCTTGGCAGTCCTTCCACAGCCCCACAGACACGGGGGCTCCGGGCTTGCCAGCCCGGTGATGGTGCCGACGTTGCCTTGCTCGCTCTCAGCGCCGCCGCCAGAGCCCAGCTCCGAAATGGCCAACGTCCAGCGCCTGCTCCTCCACCAAAGGGGCCAGGGCTGCCAGGTGTTGCTGGCCCTCGCCTTCCCTTGGCAGCCCTTCCACAGCCCCACAGACACGGGGGCTCCGGGCTTGCCAGCCTGGTGATGGTGCCGACGTTGCCTTGCTCGCTCTCAGTGCCGCCGCCAGAGCCCAGCTCCGAAATGGCCAACGTCCAGCGCCTGCTCCCCCACCAAAGGGGCCAGGGCTGCCAGGTGTTGCTGGCCCTCGCCTTCCCTTGGCAGCCCTTCCACAGCCCCACAGACACGGGGGCTCCGGGCTTGCCAGCCCGGTGATGGTGCCGACGTTGCCTTGCTCGCTCTCAGCGCCGCCGCCAGAGCCCAGCTCCGAAATGGCCAACGTCCAGCGCCTGCTCCCCCACGAAAGGGGCCAGGGCTGCTAGGTGTTGCTGGCCCTCGCCTTCCCTTGGCAGCCCTTCCACAGCCCCACAGACACGGGGGCTCCGGGATTGCCAGCCCGTGATGGTGCCGACGTTGCCTTGCTCGCTCTCAGTGCCGCCGCCAGAGCCCAGCTCCGAAATGGCCAACGTCCAGCGCCTGCTCCCCCACCAAAGGGGCCAGGGCTGCCAGGTGTTGCTGGCCCTCGCCTTCCCTTGGCAGCCCTTCCACAGCCCCACAGACACGGGGGCTCCGGGATTGCCAGCCCGGTGATGGTGCCGACGTTGCCTTGCTCGCTCTCAGCGCCGCCGCCAGAGCCCAGCTCCGAAATGGCCAACGTCCAGCGCCTGCTCCCCCACCAAAGGGGCCAGGGCTGCCAGGTGTTGCTGGCCCTCGCCTTCCCTTGGCAGCCCTTCCACAGCCCCACAGACACGGGGGCTCCGGGATTGCCAGCCCGGTGATGGTGCCGACGTTGCCTTGCTCGCTCTCAGTGCCGCCGCCAGAGCCCAGCTCTAAAATGGCCAACGTCCAGCGCCTGCTCCCCCACCAAAGGGGCCAGGGCTGCCAGGTGTTGCTGGCCCTCGCCTTCCCTTGGCAGCCCTTCCACAGCCCCACAGACACGGGGGCTCCGGGCTCACCAGCCCGGTGATGGTGCCGACGTTGCCTTGCTCGCTCTCAGTGCCGCCGCCAGAGCCCAGCTCCGAAATGGCCAACGTCCAGCGCCTGCTCCCCCACCAAAGGGGCTAGGGCTGCCAGGTGTTGCTGGCCCTCGCCTTCCCTTGGCAGCCCTTCCACAGCCCCACAGACACGGGGGCTCCGGATTGCCAGCCCGGTGATGGTGCCGACGTTGCCTTGCTCGCTCTCAGTGCTGCCGCCAGAGCCCAGCTCCGAAATGGCCAACGTCCAGCGCCTGCTCTCCCACCAAAGGGGCCAGGGCTGCCAGGTGTTGCTGGCCCTCGCCTTCCCTTGGCAGCCCTTCCACAGCCCCACAGACACGGGGGCTCCGGGCTTGCCAACCCGGTGATGGTGCCGACGTTGCCTTGCTCGCTCTCAGCGCCGCCGCCAGAGCCCAGCTCCGAAATGGCCAACATCCAGCGCCTGCTCCCCCACCAAAGGGGCCAGGGCTGCCAGGTGTTGCTGGCCCTCGCCTTCCCTTGGCAGCCCTTCCACAGCCCCACAGACACGGGGGCTCCGGGATTGCCAGCCCGGTGATGGTGCCGACGTTGCCTTGCTCGCTCTCAGCGCCGCCGCCAGAGCCCAGCTCCGAAATGGCCAACGTCCAGCGCCTGCTCCCCCACCAAAGGGGCCAGGGCTGCCAGGTGTTGCTGGCCCTCGCCTTCCCTTGGCAGCCCTTCCACAGCCCCACAGACACGGGGGCTCCGGGCTTGCCAGCTTGGTGATGGTGCCGACGTTGCCTTGCTCTCTCTCAGCGCCACCGCCAGAGCCCAGCTCCGAAATGGCGAACGTCCAGCGACTGCTCCCCCACCAAAGGGGCCAGGGGTGCCAGGTGTTGCTGGCCCTCGCCTTCCCTTGGCAGCCCTTCCACAGCCCCACAGACACGGGGGCTCCGGGCTTGCCAGCCCGGTGATGGTGCCGACGTTGCCTTGCTCGCTCTCAGTGCCGCCGCCAGAGCCCAGCTCCGAAATGGCCAACGTCCAGCGCCTGCTCCCCCACCAAAGGGGCTAGGGCTGCCAGGTGTTGCTGGCCCTCGCCTTCCCTTGGCAGCCCTTCCACAGCCCCACAGACACGGGGGCTCCGGGCTTGCCAGCCCGGTGATGGTGCCGACGTTGCCTTGCTCGCTCTCAGCGCCGCCGCCAGAGCCCAGCTCCGAAATGGCCAACGTCCAGCGCCTGCTCCCCCACCAAAGGGGCCAGGGCTGCCAGGTGTTGCTGGCCCTCGCCTTCCCTTGGCAGCCCTTCCACAGCCCCACAGACACGGGGGCTCCGGGCTTGCCAACCCGGTGATGGTGCCGACGTTGCCTTGCTCGCTCTCAGCGCCGCCGCCAGAGCCCAGCTCCGAAATGGCCAACGTCCAGCGCCTGCTCCCCCACCAAAGGGGCCAGGGCTGCCAGGTGTTGCTGGCCCTCGCCTTCCCTTGGCAGCCCTTCCACAGCCCCACAGACACGGGGGCTCCGGGCTTGCCAGCCCGGTGATGGTGCCGACGTTGCCTTGCTCGCTCTCAGCGCCGCCGCCAGAGCCCAGCTCCGAAATGGCCAACGTCCAGCGCCTGCTCCCCCACCAAAGGGGCCAGGGCTGCCAGGTGTTGCTGGCCCTCGCCTTCCCTTGGCAGCCCTTCCACAGCCCCACAGACACGGGGGCTCCGGGCTTGCCAGGCCGGTGATGGTGCCGACGTTGCCTTGCTCGCTCTCAGCGCCGCCGCCAGAGCCCAGCTCCGAAATGGCCAACGTCCAGCGCCTGCTCCCCCACCAAAGGGGCCAGGGCTGCCAGGTGTTGCTGGCCCTCGCCTTCCCTTGGCAGCCCTTCCACAGCCCCACAGACACGGGGGCTCCGGGCTTGCCAGCCCGGTGATGGTGCCGACGTTGCCTTGCTCGCTCTCAGCGCCGCCGCCAGAGCCCAGCTCCGAAATGGCCAACGTCCAGCGCCTGCTCCCCCACCAAAGGGGCCAGGGCTGCCAGGTGTTGCTGGCCCTCGCCTTCCCTTGGCAGCCCTTCCACAGCCCCACAGACACGGGGGCTCCGGGCTTGCCAGCCCGGTGATGGTGCCGACGTTGCCTTGCTCGCTCTCAGCGCCGCCGCCAGAGCCCAGCTCTGAAATGGCCAACGTCCAGCGACTGCTCCCCCACCAAAGGGGCCAGGGCTGCCAGGTGTTGCTGGCCCTCGCCTTCCCTTGGCAGCCCTTCCACAGCCCCACAGACACGGGGGCTCCGGGCTCACCAGCCCGGTGATGGTGCCGACGTTGCCTTGCTCGCTCTCAGTGCCGCCGCCAGAGCCCAGCTCCGAAATGGCCAACGTCCAGCGACTGCTCCCCCACCAAAGGGGCCAGGGCTGCCAGGTGTTGCTGGCCCTCGCCTTCCCTTGGCAGCCCTTCCACAGCCCCACAGACACGGGGGCTCCGGGCTTGCCAGCCCGGTGATGGTGCCGACGTTGCCTTGCTCGCTCTCAGTGCTGCCGCCAGAGCCCAGCTCCGAAATGGCCAACGTCCAGCAACTGCTCCCCCACCAAAGGGGCCAGGGCTGCCAGGTGTTGCTGGCCCTCGCCTTCCCTTGGCAGCCCTTCCACAGCCCCACAGACACGGGGGCTCCGGGCTTGCCAGCCCGGTGATGGTGCCGACGTTGCCTTGCTCTCTCTCAGCGCCGCCGCCAAACACCAGCTCCGAAATGGCGAACGTCCAGCGACTGCTCCCCCACCAAAGGGGCCAGGGGTGCCAGGTGTTGCTGGCCCTCGCCTTCCCTTGGCAGCCCTTCCACAGCCCCACAGACACGGGGGCTCCGGGATTGCCAGCCCGGTGATGGTGCCGACGTTGCCTTGCTCGCTCTCAGTGCCGCCGCCAGAGCCCAGCTCCGAAATGGCCAACGTCCAGCGCCTGCTCCCCCACCAAAGGGGCTAGGGCTGCCAGGTGTTGCTGGCCCTCGCCTTCCCTTGGCAGCCCTTCCACAGCCCCACAGACACGGGGGCTCCGGGCTTGCCAGCCCGGTGATGGTGCCGACGTTGCCTTGCTCGCTCTCAGCGCCGCCGCCAGAGCCCAGCTCCGAAATGGCCAACGTCCAGCGCCTGCTCCCCCACCAAAGGGGCCAGGGCTGCCAGGTGTTGCTGGCCCTCGCCTTCCCTTGGCAGCCCTTCCACAGCCCCACAGACACGGGGGCTCCGGGCTTGCCAGCCCGGTGATGGTGCCGACGTTGCCTTGCTCGCTCTCAGCGCCGCCGCCAGAGCCCAGCTCTGAAATGGCCAACGTCCAGCGCCTGCTCCCCCACCAAAGGGGCCAGGGCTGCCAGGTGTTGCTGGCCCTCGCCTTCCCTTGGCAGCCCTTCCACAGCCCCACAGACACGGGGGCTCCGGGCTTGCCAGCCCGGTGATGGTGCCGACGTTGCCTTGCTCGCTCTCAGCGCCGCCGCCAGAGCCCAGCTCCGAAATGGCCAACGTCCAGCGCCTGCTCCCCCACGAAAGGGGCCAGGGCTGCTAGGTGTTGCTGGCCCTCGCCTTCCCTTGGCAGCCCTTCCACAGCCCCACAGACACGGGGGCTCCGGGATTGCCAGCCCGTGATGGTGCCGACGTTGCCTTGCTCGCTCTC